>NC_091977.1:10037496-10246576 GCF_044704955.1 Pristiophorus japonicus | reverse complement strand
CCACTGAGCCACGGCTGACATTTCGCTGCAAGTGCCCTGAGACTGAGAATCCGTTTCTTGATGACCGGAGGAAACGGCAGGAGAAGTTGAGAGGAACACTGTAGCAATCTAGAGCAGAGGGTGGATGAGTCAAAAATGACAACTCCTAGGCGCTTGGAACCAACGTGGGATGAGGTCAAATAACATTGGAGAGGAGCCATCCTTTGTACTAGATGGGCAGGGATATCGTATCGGATTCTCACTTGTTGCTCTCTGGAACTCAAACAGATTCCGATTGAATGAAGAGCAGAAATGGGACAATGTCTGTCGGCAACTCCGAGAAAAGCCACAGACTGATTAACTCATCATCATCATCATCGGCAGTCCCTCGGAATCAAGGAAGACTTCGGTGGCTGAACAGTCCAATACGGGAACCACAGTCCCTGTCACAGGTGGGACAGATAGTCATTGAAGGAAAGGGTGGGTGGGGCTGGTTTGCCGCACGCTCCTTCCGCTGCCTGCGCTTGGTTTCTGCATGCTCTTGGCAACACGACTCAAGGTGCTCAGCGTCCTCCCAGATGCTCTTCCTTCACTTAGGGTGGTCTTTGACCAGGGACTCCCAGGTGTCGGTGGGGATGTTGCATTTTATCAGGGAGGCTTTGAGGATGTCCTTGTAACGTTTCCTCTGCCCATCTGGGGCTCGCTTGCCATGAGGGAGTTCCGAGTAGAGCGCTTGCTTTGAGAGTCTCGTGTCTGGCATGCGGACAATGTGGTCTGCCCAGCGGCCAGCGGAGCTGATCAAGACCTCACAGACTGATTAACAAGAAATTACAAGAAACGACTGGAGACAGGTGATCTTATATAGAGAGGTACATAGACTAGTTAATGGAAAAACTAGATCCATCACATTACTGTGACATTTGCACAAGGGGATGAGGCTAATGAAAGACAAGTTTCAGACATTCCATGCCCTCTCCCTGGCTACTGTCTGAGGCTGAAGAGGGGAGATGAGGGGGTTGATTTACGAGGAAAGGTTGAGTAGGTTGGGCCTCTACTCATTGGAATTCAGAAGAATGAGAGGTGATCTTACCGAAACGTATAAGACTATGAGGGGGCTCGACAAGGTGGATGCAGAGAGATGTTTCCAGACTAGAACTCGGCCTCATGATCTTAGATTAAGAGGCCGCCCATTTAAAACTGAGATGAGGAGGAATTGCTTCTCTCAGAGGGTTGTAAATCTGTGGAATTCGATGCCTCAGAGAGATGTTGAAGCTGGGTCTTTGAATAAATTTAAGACAGAGATAGACAATTTCGGAACCGATAAGGGGATAAGGGGTTATGGGGAGCGGGCAGGGAAGTGGACCTGAATCCATGATCGGATCAGCCATGATGGTATTAAATGGCAGAGCAGGCTCGAGGGGTCGTACGGCTTACTCCTGCTCCTATTTCTTATGTTCTTATGAACCAGACTATTCGCAACCTCGGCGTCCTATATTTTTTTTTATTCGTTCAGGGATGGGATGTCGCTGACAAGGCCCAGCATTTATTGCCCATCCCTAATTGCCCCTCGAGAAGGTGGTGGTGGGGCGCCTTCTTGAACTGCTGCAGTCCGTGTGGTGAAGGTGCTCCCACAGTGCTGTTAGGGAGGGAGTTCCAGGATTTTGACCCAGCGACGATGAAGGAACGGCCGATATATTTCCAAGTCAGGATGGTGTGTGACTCGGTGGGGAACCTGGAGGTGGTCCCATGTGCCTGCTGCCCTTGTCCTTCTCGGTGATAAAAGTCGCGGGTTTGGGAGGTGCTGCCGAAGAAGCCTTGGTGAGTTGCTGCAGTGCATCTTGTAAATGGTACACACTGCAGCCACGGTGCGCCGGTGGTGGAGGGAGTGAATGTTGAAGGTGGTAGATGAGGTGCCAATCAAGCAGGCTGCTTTGTCCTGGATGGTGTCGAGCTTCTTGAGTGTTGTTGGAGCTGCACTCATCCAGGCAAGTGGAGAGTATTCCATCACACTCCTGCCTTGTGCCTTGTAGATGGTGGAAAGGCTTTGGGGAGTCAGGGAGTGAGACATTCACCGCAGAATACCCAGCCTCTGACCTGCTATTTGACCCCGAGCTGAGCTTCTGAACCCATGTCCGGGACCGCCTCGTGACGGCTAACGGCCCCAAACGGGGCGCTCCCGAATTTCGCCCCCTGGCTCAGCATTGAAAGAAGGTCGGTGAGATACTAAGTAAGATACTGAGAAGTGTAGAAGAACAGAGGGAGTTTGGAGTGCATGTCCACAGATCCCTGAAGGTAGCAGACCAGGTAGATAAGGTGGTTAAGAAGGCTGTAAGGGATAAATTGTAAGCGTTGCAAATAGGTGGTCAGAATTATGCTGAAGGTGGTGAACTTATCAGTATTAGGAGGGTCTGTATAATTGCCTATGTATGTAACACTTGCTTATGTAGGTATAGCATTAAACTGAATCCGTAACCTCTGCAATACTTAAACAGCAAAATCAACAGTTGTTGATCAGAAGTCTCTGAGGAAGAGATAAGGAGGCCAGTTTACATTGTACATTAATGATTTAGACGAGGGGATTAAATGTAGTATCTCCAAATTTGCGGATGACACTAAGTTGGATGGCAGTGTGAGCTGCGAGGAGGATGCTATGAGGCTGCAGAGTGACTTGGATAGGTTAGGTGAATGGGCAAATGCATGGAAGATGAAGTATAATGTGGATAAATGTGAGGTTATCCACTTTGGTGGTGAAAACAGAGAGACAGACTATTATCTGAATGGTGACAGATTAGGAAAAGAACCTGGGTGTCATGGTACATCAGTCATTGAAGGTTGGCATGCAGGTACAGCAGGCGGTTAAGAAAGCAAATGACATGTTGGCCTTCATAGCTAGGGGATTTGAGTACAGGGGCAGGGAAGTGTTGCTACAGTTGTACAGGGCTTTGGTGAGGCCACACCTGGAGTATTGTGTACAGTTTTGGTCTCCTAACTTGAGGAAGGACATTCTTGCTATTGAGGGAGTGCAGCGAAGGTTCACCAGACTGATTCCCGGGACTGACCTATCAAGAAAGACTGGGTCAACTGGGCTTGTATTCACTGGAGTTCAGAAGAATGAGAGGGGATCTCATAGAAACGTTTAAAATTCTGATGGGTTTAGACAGGTTAGTTGCAGGAAGCATGTTCCTGATGTTGGGGAAGTCCAGAACCAGGGGTCACAGTCCAAGGATAAGGGGTAAGCCATTTAGGACCGAGATGAGGAGAAACTTCTTCACCCAGAGAGTGGTGAACCTGTGGAATTCTCTACCACAGAAAGTTGTTGAGGTCAATTCACTAAATATATTCAAAAAGGAGTTAGATGAAGTCCTTACTACTAGGGGGGATCAAGGTGTATGGTGAGAAAGCAGGAATGGGGTACTGAAGTTGCATGTTGAGCCATGAATTCATTGAATGCGATGCAGGTTCGAAGGGCCGAATGGCCTACTCCTGCACCTATTTTCTATGTTTCTATGTTTCTATGTTTAGAGTAACTAAAGAGGAAATTACAGCTTTGTGCACGAGGCAAGAACCACAACAACAACAACAACTTGCATCTAGACAGCGCCTTTAATGGAGTAAAACATCCCAAGGCACTTCACAGGAGCATCACCAAACAAAACTTGATACCAAACCATTATTTTCACCCAGCAAATTGTTGTGATCCGAACTGCACTGCCTGACAGGGTGATGAAAGTAACTTTCAGGAGAGAGTCGGACTGATACTCGAAAAGGAAAAATTTACAGGGCTATGGGAAAAGAGCAGGACTAATTGGATCGCTCTTTCAAAGACCTGGCATAGGCACATAAGAACATAAGACATAGGAGCAGGAGTAGGCCATTTGGTCCCTCGAATCATGGCTGATCCGATCATGGACTCAGCTCCACTTCCCTGCCTGCTCCCCATAACCCTTTATTCCCTCATTGCTCAAAGATCTGTCTATCTCCGCCTTAAATATATTCAATGACCCAGCCTCCACAGCTCTCTGAGGCAGCGAATTCCACAGATTTACAACCCTCTGAGAGAAGAAATTCCTCCTCATCTCAATTTTAAATGGACGGCCCCTTATTCTGAAACTCCCCTAGTTTTAGATTCCCCGATGAGTGGAAATATCCTCTCTGCATCCACCTTGTCGAGTCCCGACATTATTTTATATGTTTCGATCAGATCACCTCTCAACCTTCTGAATTCCAATGAATATAGATCCAATCTACTCAACCTATCTTCGTAAGTCAACCCCCTCATCTCCGGAATCAACCGAGTGAACCTTCTCTGAACTGCCTCCAATGCAAGTATATCCTTCCTTAAATACGAAGACCAAAACTGTATGCAGTACTCCAGGTGTGGCCTCACCAATACTCTGTACAATTGTAGCAGGACTTCTCCTGCTTTTATAATCCATCCCCCTTGCAATAAGGACGTGCTTATTTGTGCTGCAAAATTGGCCACCATGCTCCACCCTTTGTTTCTGATTGGTCCCCTTGGAGGATAAGCCACACCCTGAAGTTTCACAGGAATGTGTAACTGGAACCGTCCATCCCAAGGTCTCACTGACTTTGCAAATTGTAACTCGATCCACTTTGACTTCCTGAAGCGACAGAGGACAGAGCTCCCCCAGAAGACAGCAAGGGCCAGCCAAAGTGCCTCACCCCAGTCCAAGTGCATCCCTCCCCCAGCCAAAGTGCCTTACCCCACCACAAGTGCGTCCTTCCCCCCTCCCCCCTCCCCCTCCACCCCACCATAGATGGGGCATTGTGTACGGATTGTTAACGGGTTTATTGGGTATGAAGTGAATAGTGACAGTGTTGTGACTTCTGGATATCATCCACTCCATCAATGTCCCCTGTAGGGGGTTGGAAGAATGTGAAAGGCCAACATTCCATTTGCCTTCCTGATCACTTGCTGTACCTGCATACTAACTTTTTGTGTTTCATGCACAAGGACCCCCAGGTCCCTCTGCAATTTTTCTCCATTTAAATTATAATTTGCTTTTCTATTTGGGTCCAATGGCCTCCTTCTGTGCCGTATCATTCTATGATTCTAAAAGAATTTCAAAATTCTTTGGGGTCAATTTTACCCTAACGTGCCGGTTGGGAATCCCCCAAGATGCGGTGTAACGCCGTTTTTATAGCCCGCCCGATACTGCTCTCCACGGCCTTTAACTGGGAGTAGAATCGGGCAGGGAGCAAAAGCAAAATTGTAGCCGTCAGTTTCCCGATGGGAGAGTTGGTTAAAATTTCCCCCATTATTGTTGGTCACACTTATAGGAACATCGGAACAGGAGGAGGCCATCGAGCCCCTCGAGCCTGCTCCACCATTGAATGAGATCGCGGCTGATCTTCGACCTAACTCCATTTACCAACCTTTGGCCCATGTCCATTGATACCTTTGGTTAACAAAAATCCATCAATCTCAGATTTAAAATGAACAGTTGATCTAGCATCAGTTGCCGTTTGCGGAAGAGAGTTCCAAAACTCTACCACCCTTTGTGTGTAGAAGTGTTTCCTAATTTCACTCCTGAAAAGTCTGCCTCTAATATTTAGACTATGCCCCCTAGTCCTAGACTCCCCAACCAGGGGAAATCGTTTGTCTCTATCTACCCTATCTGTTCCCCTTAATATCCTGAAAACTTCGATCAGATCACCCTTTAACCTTCTAAATTCTCAGGAATACAACCCTAGTTTGTGCAATATCTCCTCGTAGATTAACCCTTGGAGTTCAGATAGTAGTGTTAACTACTGTATAGTTCAATTTAGCTGCTGGAAGCAATGGGGTGTAACGAGGGCCTGTGACCTGAACCCAAATCATTCCCGGTGAAAGGGTTATATTAAAGTTACCCCCATTAGAACTGTTCAGTGGGCAAACTTACTAGTTCCAGTATAATGTGGTCCCGGCCTGCAAGACCATCAGCAGGCCAGGGCCATTGGAGGGAGCAGCGTGCGATGGCCCGGCCCGGAAATCGGCGCGGTCCCAGCCTGCTGCTGCAGGAGGGCAACGGCTGCGAAGCCAGGTCGCTGATTGCAGCGCGGGCAGGCACAGCAGGAGGGGTGAAGGAGCGGCAAGAGTCCGTAGAGAGAAGTGACCGGGGTCCAGGAGACGCGTGAATCTGGGGCCCAGAAGAGGCGAGGGCCCAGGGGCAGCACGGGCCCAGCCCACACTGCGATATGTGCGCGCACTGGGTCCGTGCAGCAGAGCTGGTCTCCAGTTAGTCTTTGGGTAACCCTTGCCACTGGACCAAGACCTCGCTCTGTCAAGCCCGTGTGGTGGCTGGTGTGCAACGGCCACCACACGTTAAAACTCTTCAGGATGTAGCTCAGGACCTGGAATATTAGGTCCTTCATTGAAACACCTGCGAACTCATCCCTTTTTTGGCGTGGATGCAAGTCATCCTCGCTTCGAGGGACTGCCTGTGATGATGATGAACCCAGAAGCAAGGCAATAGAGTGGGTAGCACTCTCACCTCAAGGTCAGAAGGTTGTGGGTTCAAGTCCCACTCCAGGGACTTGAGCACAGATACCTCGGCTGACACTCCAGGGGAGTGCTGCACTGCCGTCTTTCGGATGAGACGTTAAACCGAGGCCCCGTCTGCTCTCTCAGGTGGGCGTAAAAGATCCCATGGGCATTATTTCCCAGAAGAAGGGTGCCCTGGCCAATATTTATCCCTCAACCAATGTCTCTGAAAACAGCTGATGTGGCCATGTATCACACTGCTGTTTGTGGGAGCGTGCTGTGCGTACATTGGCTGCCGCCTTTCCCACATTGCACCAGTGGCCGCACATTGACTGCGGCGAGCTTCGGGACATCGTGAGAGGCACGCCCTTTCCTCCCTTTCCTTGACATTGCTCCCCTCCTGCCCACGGCAAATGCCAAGGTCTTTGGCCTCCTTGCTGTTGTGCTGGCAATGACTGTCTGGTTTGCCCTCGCAAGCTGCTGCCCTTCGCAGTCAGTCGGTGCAGGCGAAGCGCGTGGCCTGGAGTGCCTCAAAGGCCGCTGCGTGAATAACAATTCTTTTCTGTCACCGGCAGCTGCGTCTCGGAGGGAGGGGTGTTAGGGAGGGTGTGTGTGAAGGCCGTACAGACCCACCTTGCTCTCGCTGGGGCCTGTGATCGCAGGCCTGTAAGCCAAGGCCCACCACAACTGAAGGACACTGCAAAATCAGCAGTGAAAGTTTATTGGCGGCATTATATTCACCAATCAACGTATCAAAATCAAATTATGGGGTCATTATCACACCGCTGTTCGTGGGAGCTTACTGCCGCGTTTCCCACATTACAACAGTGACTGACTGCACTTCCAAAACTACTTCATTGGCTGTAAAGCGCTTTGAGACGTCCGGTGGTCATGAAAGGTGCTATATAAATGCAAGTCTTTTTCTTTTTGCCTCTGCAACAGAAGCTGGCATTGAGGCCACATTCAGGATAAAGGGGTGTGGGGGGGGGGGGGGGGGGGGGCGGGGGGAAAGGAGTGAAGGTGGGGCAGGGGGGGGGCATCCCGAGGTGGGAATATCTGAATCTATGAGAAATCATGCAACATTGGAACATTTTGACACGCTGTCACCAACGTGCGCGCATGTGCAGAGATTTAAAGGGGCCACCACTTAAAGGGACAGTCCACGCAGAACAAAGCGCAGCTTACAGGGCACATTGGCTGTCACCGCAGCATTGCAATTATCCAGCCTGCAAGCTGTTGATCTTTTCCCAGTCTTTTCCGATGAGACATTAAACCGAGGCCCCGTCTGCTCTCTCAGGTGGACGTAAAAGATTCCATGGCCACTATTTCGAAGAAAAGCAGAGGAGTTATCCCCGGTGTCCTGGGGCCAATATTTATCCCTCAATCAACATAAAAAACAACAGATTACCTGGTCACTATCACATTGCTGTGTATGGGAGCTTGCTGTGCACAAGTTGGCTGCCGCGATCCCACATTGCAACAGTGACTACACTTCAAAAAGGCGCTTCATCGGCTGAAAAGCGCATTGAGACGTCTGGTGGTCGTGAAAGGCACTGTATAAATGCAAGTCTTCTTCTTCAGTCAAAAAAATTTCAGAAGCAGTAAAGAGCCCTGATTGGAAAATGTTCGAGGGTGATGGAGGGCGGGGTGGGGAGGGGGGGGAGAAAAACTGGAACAGAACCTAACGACAAAGTGATAGACGGCTCCTTGGCAGTCAAATGCTCAAAAGCATTGAACCGGTGCCAAAATAAATAGCTGTGAGCTTGTCAAAGGTTGGCAAGATAGCTGTGCGGTTAATAAGGACAGTGATGCAACACAAGGCTCTGAGACACTTGAGAGTATAAATAACCGTGGCTGCGGACAGTACAGCACCACAGAGCAACAGGCAACTCAGGAGAGAGAAAAAAAAAGAGAGCTGAGAGGTACCTACCTGAAGAGCATCAGTCCACATCTCACCATGGGGAGAGCGACTTTCTCCACTACTGCCTTCCTCTTCCTCGTCTCCGCCGTACTCTGGAGCTGGTCACAAGGTCAGTCGCGCTCTGGCTCCCAGGCCCGGAGCCATTTATTCATTGTCAAGGCACCCCATAAATTAAATCGGGAGCAAAGCCATGTCCACTGATGGGAGTGGACACAGATTTTAAGCGAATTGGCAATAAATCCGGGGGTGGGCGGGAGGTGAAGAGTATGTTTTATTTTTTTACCCGAATTGCTACGATCTGCCTGAAAGGGCGGTGGAAGCAGATTCAATATTAGCTTTCAGAAAAGGAATCTGATAAAGTCTTGAAGGGGGGAAATCTGCAGGGGATAGAGCAGGGCGGGTGGGACTAATCGGATAGCTTGACCAAAGGACTGGCACAGGCTCGATGGGCTGAATGGCCTGTTTCTCAGCTGTGGCGTGCTAGCCTTTCGCCGTAAACTTTGTTTTTCACAATCTATTGTTTCTTTTATTGGCTTTAGAAGTGCGTAAAGGTCTTTGCTCACGGTGCGAAGCCTTGCTAATCTGGTTTGAAAGATCAGGAATGCCCAGCGAGTCAGTCAGAAACCGGGAACAGAATTCCCGCCGAATGTTAAATAACCCGCACAATACCTTCAATTCCAACTAATCCGCCTTCTCTCTCTCTCTCCCTCCGTTTCCTCTCCCGCCCTTTCCCCAACGGTCTCGGGTAGGTGTTCCGGCCAATCCACGTCGGGTGTGGGACAAGAGTCACATGCAGGCCCAGACCGGGTAAGGCCGGAAGGTTTCCTTCCCGAAAGGGCCATGGGTGAACCGGTTGGGCTTTTGAACCACTGCTCCACGCGCACTTTTACTGACACCGTTTTTTTTATTTCCCGTTTATTGAAAGTGAATTCAAAATTCCCAAACTGTGAGGGTGGGATTTGAACTCACGTTCTCTGGGTTTCTCGTCCGGCTGCATAACCATTACACTCCCGTCCTCCTCTGTAGGGTTAGGATTAGGGTTAGGGTTAGGGTTAGAGTTAGGGATACGATTAGGGTTAGGGTTAGAGTTAGTGTTAGGGTTAGGATTAGGGTTAGGGTTAGATTAGGGTTCGGGTGAGGATTAGGGTTAGGGTTAGGTTAGGATTAGGGTTCGGGTGAGGATTATGGTTAGGGTTAGGATTAGGGTGAGGATTAGAGTTAGGGTGAGGATTAGGGTGAGGATCAGGGTGAGGATTAGGGTGAGGATTAGGGTGAGGATTAGGGTGAGGATCCGTGTGAAGATTAGGGTGAGGATTAGGGTGAGGATCAGAGTTAGGATTAGGGTGAGGATTAGGGTTAGGATTAGGGTGAGGATTAGGGTGAGGATTAGGGTGAGGATTATGGTTAGGGTTAGGGTTTGGATCAGGGTGAGGATTAGAGTGAGGATTATGGTTAGGGTTAGGGTTAGGATTAGGGTTAGGGTTAGGGTTAGGATTAGGGTGAGGATTATGGTTAGGGTTAGCATTAGGGTGAGGGTGAGGGTTAGGGTTAAGGTGAGCCAAGGAGAGATTTGGCACTGCAGGTCGTGTACAATGAGAAATTCCCCGCTGATTATCGAATGAACTCTTAACTCCTTTGTTTATTCTTCCTTTCAGCCAGCGACGACAGCAAGAGTTTGCAAGATTGCTGCCTCGCGACAGGTTCAAAGCCAATCCCGTCACGGATCGTGAAGAGCTACACAATACAGCTGCCTCAGAACGGCTGCAAAATCCACGCTGTCCTGTAAGTACTGTGTCCGAGATTATCGCCCCCCTCCCCACCCACATTCAGGTGCTCATTCCCATGGTTGTGCTCCCTGTCAGCTGTGGCTCAGTGGGCAGCACACTCGCCTCTGAGTCAGAAGGTTGTGGGTTCAAGTCCCATTCCAGGGACTTGAGCACAAAAATCTCGGCTGACGCTCCCAGTGCAGCGCTAAGCAAACGTTGCACTGTCGGAGGTGCCGTCCTTCAGATGAGACGTTAAACCCAGGCCCTGTCTGCTCTCTAGGTGGATGTAAAAAATCCCTTCGCACTATTTTGAAAAAGAGTAGGAGAGTTATCCCTAGTGTCCTGGGCCAATATTTATCCCTCAACCAAAAAATAAATATACAGATTATCTGGTCATTATCACATTTATATTTGTGGGAGCTTGCTGTGCGCAAATTGGCTGTTGTGTTTCCCACATTACAGCAGTGACTACACTCCAAAAGTACTTCAATGGCTGCAAAACGCTTTGCGATGTCTGGTGGTCGTGAAAGGTGCTATATAAATGCAAGTCTTTCTTTTCTTTGCCCTGGTTCTGAACTTCTTGACTGAGATTGGTTCTCACACAAGGGGTCAGAGTTCAGACGTGGGCCCAGACACTGAATGCAGGGCGTTATGGAGGGCATTTCAGCCACAGCCAATCCCAAGCTTAGAAGACGTACAGACGCACATGAAACAACAACTTGTACTTATATAGCACCTTTAACATAGCAAAGCATCCCAAGGTGCTTCACAGGAGTGTTATAAGGCAAAACATGTTAAAATTTGACACCGAGCCACATAAGGAGAAATTAGGGCAGGTGACCAGAAGCTTGGTCAATGAGGTAGGTTTTAAGGAGCACCGTAAAGGAGGAGAGGTAGAGAGGCGGAGAGGTTTAGGGAAGGAATTCCAGAGCTTAGGGTACACACAATCACGTGCACACACCCATACACTCACACAGACACCCATACAATCACGTGCACACATACACACACACACACCCATCCAATCACATGCACACACACACCCATACAATCATGTGCACACACACACACACCCATACAATCACGTGCACACATACACAAATATACAATCACGTGCAAACACACACAAACATACAATCACGTGCACACACACACAAACATACAATCACGTGCACACACACACAAACATACAATCACATGCGCACACACATACACCCATACAATCACGTGCACAGATATACAATCACATGCACACACACACACATACAATCACGTGCACACACACACACCCATACAATCACGTGCACACACACACACACCCATACAATCACGTGCACACGTGCACACACACACACACCCATACAATCACGTGCACACACACACACACACACACACACTATTTCTACAGTGCCTCTCACGACCACCAGACATCCCAAAGCACTTTACAGCCAATTAAGTACTATTTTGTGCAGTCACTGTTGTAATGTAGTAAACGCGGCAGCCAAATTGCGCACAGCAAGCTCCTTCAAAGAGAGTGCTACCCACTGAGCCACAGCTGACACACTGTCCAATGAATGGAGGGGAATTGAGGAGAACTTTTTTTTACGCAGCGAGTTGTTGTGATCTGCAACGCGCTGCCTGAAAGGGCGGTGGGAGCAGATTCAATAGTGACTTTCAAAAATTAAATAACTGATTTAATAGGGGGTTTCACAATCATGAAGGGTTTTGACAGAGTAAATAAAGAGAAACAGTTTCCACTGGCAGAAGGGAATCTTATTAAATGGTGGAGCAGGCTCGAAGGGCCAAAAGGCCTACTCCTGCTCCTATTTCCTACGTTCTTATTTAAGATGATTGGCAAAAGAACCAGAGGGGGAGATGAGGAGACATTTTTTTACACAGCGAGTTGTGATCTGGAACGCGCTGCATGAAAGGGCAGTGGGAGCAGATTCAATAGTAATTTTCAAAGGAAATACTTGAAAAGGAGACATTTGCAGGGCTTATGGGAAAAGAATGGGGGAGTGGGATTAATGGGATCGCTCTTTCAAGGAGCCAGCAACGGCACAATGGGCCAAATGGCCTCCTGCGGTGCTGTATGATTCTACAAAGCGCTAGATTGGCGATGGACCCTCAACCATGGACTAGCTGGCCCAGGGAGACTTTCAGTCTTCTGCCACGTCAACAGGCCAACACTTCGCTGAAGGTTAAAGACTTTGGAAGGATAAAGGGGAAAGGGAACAGGAAACGCGATCAAGAGGTGGGATACGGGTTTGCGTTCTGAGTCTTGCTCAAGAAAATTCATTTCTCCATAGCGGGGGACACAGAAGTGTGCGGGAGGAGGGTGGGGTGGGGGCACAGGGAGACGGTTGGAACAAGGCCGTTCACAATTTCCGAATCCTGGGTTTGGAGCATGTGACTGACCGTGACCCTTTACCTTTCCGACAGGTTCCTGACAAAGCACAAGAAGCAACTCTGTGCCCCCCCGACAGAAAAATGGGTGAGGAAACTGATGGACAAAATCAACAAGAAATTCAGGAGACCGAAATCAATTCGGGGCAGGAAGCCAAAGAAGTCCCAGAATAAAAAGTGAGAGTTCTGTTTCTTTCCTCAAACTGTTGGTAATTTTATTCCCCTCCCCCTCTCCCTTTCCCATTTAATCCCCTCCCACAGCCCATGCACACTCTCCCCTATCCTGGACTCGACATACCCTATCATAGAAACATAAAAACATAGAAAATAGGTGCAGGAGTAGGCCATTCGGCCCTTCAAGCCTGCACCGCCATTCAATAAGATCATGGCTGATCATTCCCTCAGTACCCCTTTCCTGCTTTCTCTCCATACCCCTCGATCCCTTTAGCCATAAGGGCCATATCTAACTCTCTCTTGAATATATCCAATGAACTGGCCTCAACAACTTTCTGTGGTAGAGAATTCCACAGGTTAACAACTCTCTGGGTGAAAAAGTTTCTCCTCATCTCGGTCCAAGGTGGCTTACCCCTTACCCTTAGACTGTGACCCCTGGTTCTGGACTTCCCCAACATCGGGAACCTTCTTCCTGCATCCAACCTGTTCAATCCTGTCAGAATTTTATATGTTTCTATGAGATCCCCTCCCATTCCTCTAAGTTCCAGTGAATACAGGCCCAGTCGATCCAGTCTCTCCTCATATGTCAGTCCAGCCATCCCGGAAATCAGTCTGGTGAACCTTTGCTGCACTCCCTCAATAGCAAGAATGTCCTTCCTCAGATGAGGAGACCAAAACTGCACACAATACTCGACTGCACACAGTACTTTATTGAACCAGACTGATGAGAGATATCACCAGCGAGCTCCCTCCGGTCAATAACCCTCCACCACTACCCCCGACAGCCAGTTCATGCGTAAGTTTTTCCGGGAATATTGAAGGGCGGGGTGGGGGTCACTGGAACGCGATCAGGAGCAGGAACTCTCAGGCCCCGCCATCTGCCATCGGCTGCCATTACCTGTTGGGCGATCGCGGAGGAAGATTGGCGGGGGGCGTCCGTGAGCCAGATCCCAATCCGACTTTTGTTCGTTTACAGTTTTGTTCGAAGGTTGCGGTTTCCCACACTTGTGACAGAGATTCATTCCTCTCTTTGCAGGAGGCGACAGGCCTGAGGAGAGACCTTGGCCAAGAATTCCTTCCAGCTCTTCTCGTCTGCATTAACAACATGCGCTTATACAAAGAAACTAACAAAATACCAAAGTTGCCAGCATTGCTTGAAGTCAGAGTGGAGGACATTTCCGTTAGCAAAGTCCGACACTGGCCTACCGTCTCTCAATGTCTCCTCTCTCTCCTGCCTCTCCTCGTCGAATATGACCTGAGATTGAACGGCCTCAATCCAGCCCCAACTGAAGTTGGCCCACAGCCCAAAACGTCGCTAAATTGGGAAAAATAAGCACTGAATTTGCACTAAATTATCGCTAATTTAGTACTGAATTGGCAATCATACTCAAAGAGGTCAGGGAATGCTTAGTGCGGGAAACAGAAAAAAATGTCACACGAGTGCAGTAAATTCATACTTCTGAGATTTGACAGAGGGAGCTTTGCTCTGTATCTAACCCCATGCTGTACCTGCCCTGGGAGTGTTTGATGGGACAGTATAGAGGGAGCTTTACTCTGTATCTAACCCCATGCTGTATCTGCCCGGGGTGTGTTTGATGGGACAGTGTAGAGGGAGCTTTACTCTGTATATAACCCCCTGTACCTGCCCTGGGAGTGTTTGATGGGACAGTGTAGAGGGAGCTTTACTCTGTATCTAACCCCCTGTACCTGCCCTGAGAGTGTTTGATGGGATAGTGTAGAGTGAGCTTTACTCTGTATCTAACTCCGTGCTGTACCTGCCCTGGGAGTGTTTGATGGGACAGTGTAGAGGGAGCTTTACTCTGTATCTAACCCGTGCTGTACCTGCCCTGGGAGTGTTTGATGGGACAGTGTAGAGGGAGCTTTACTCTGTATCTAACCCGTGCTGTACCTGCCCTGGGAGTGTTTGATGGGACAGTGTAGAGGGAGCTTTACTCTGTATCTAACCCGTGCTGTACCTGCCAGGCCCGGCATATTGTAGCATCTCCCAACCCTGGCGATCGATTGACTGCGCCATTGTGAGACGCAGCGATTGGCGGGGGACTGTGGGAGGAATTCTCTGCATTCCCCCCACCAATCCCGTACAAGTTGAATGAGCCACGCGTGTATCCGCGAGGGCTGGGAGCGGGCGGCGCCGATGGTTGTAACGGGAATGGACGCATCGTTTCCCCTGGCAACAGCGGCATCGCCCCCTGACCTCAATCGACCCGGGTTGGGGTGAGGCCAAGCGGAGTAAAATATAAAAAACACTCCGTCACGTGACTGTAAGGGAGCGAGAGAGGCACGGAGAGACGCTTCCTGGAATAATGTGAAAACCCCCGATTGTGAATGTTCGATGAGAGCTTCATCCCTCCGCGGGACAGAGCTGCCCACTGGTGCTGTTTCCGTCGGCAACGCACGACCTGATGCGGCCGTTCACCGGTCTACTGGTTAAATGCCGCGGTGTCTGCTTTACCACACTGGGCATGTGTGCGTGGTTATAGTAACACACACACACGGGAACAACGGCACCCGGTGAATCTGTCCCCCTTATTGTTTCCGACTCTTGCTGTTTTTGGAGCCTTTGCTGCGGGATCTTTTGCTGTACATTGACGCCTGCCTTTATTGCTATTCCCTCCCCATGATAAGCTGTCTGACCGAACGGTCTCTGTAGCATGCTTTCTAGAGCCAAACTTGAGTGTCATTTTTTTTTAAGCCGTTGATTTTGTAATGTTTTTATAATATAAAAAACAAAATGAATAAAGATCATTTGAAATAAAATTCTACATCTTTTCTATATTTCTCTGCTAATGTCGCGGGAGGGGTTTATGGGGGCTGATTCTTCCCGGGACACACACCCACGGACCCTGCCTGGCCACCCGACTCCTGAACAGGGCAACGGCAGGAGGCCTATTCAGCCCCTCGAGCCTGTTACACAGGAATAGTGGGAGGCCATTTAGCCCCTCGAGCCTGTTACACAGGAATAGTGGGAGGCCATTCAGCCCCTCAAGCTTGTTACACAGGAACAGGAGGAAGCCCATTCAGCTCCTCGAGCCTGTTACACAGGAATAGTGGGAGGCCATTCAGCCCCTCGAGCCTGTTACACAGGAATAGTGAGAGGCCATTCAGCCCCTCGGGCCTGTTACACAGGAATAGTGGGAGGCCATTCAGCCCCTCGAGCTTGTTACACAGGAACAGGAGGAGGCCATTCAGCCCCTCGAGCCTGTTACACAGGAACAGGAGGAGGCCTATTCAGCCCCTCGAGCCTGTTACACAGGAACAGGAGGAGGCCTATTCAGCCGCTCGAGCCTGTTACACAGGAATAGGGGGAGGCCATTCAGCCCCTCAAGCTTGTTATACAGGAACAGGAGGAGGCCCATTCAGCCCCTCGAGCCTGTTACACAGGAACAGGAGGAGGCCGTTCAGCCCCTCGAGCCTGTTACACAGGAACAGGAGAAGGCCCATTCAGCCCCTCGAGCCTGTTACACAGGAACAGGAGAAGGCCCATTCAGCCCCTCGAGCCTGTTCCACCATTCAATGAAATCACGGCTGATCTGCCCCGCCATGGTTCCGTAACACTTAATACCCGTAACCCCACAAACAAAATCTATCGACACAAAAGCCAAACACTGCGGATGCTGGAAATCTTGCTGACCCTCTGAGTATTTCCATCACTTTCTGTTTATATTTTTAAAAACTCTATCGATCTCAGTTCGTCGATCGGAACCCACGCCGAGCGGCTGCTCAACCGTGAGGCATCACAGCACAGTTTGATCTGTCCCACCCCACCTGACATCCACCCGCATTCTGCCACCACATGCGGTGCTGAGGCCTACAGCCCTTCTCCCCACCGACCCCTTTTACCCCCCCACTGCCTCCAACTCTTCCCGCCGCCCAGGCTGATATCAGCTACATTCGGGAATCCTCTGTCCTTTCTTCAACCGCATGGGTTGGGGGTAGGGGGCATTTCTGATTGCGGGATCTTGCCATGCACAGAATGGCCGCCGCGCTTAACCACGTGACATTGGAGGCCGGGCTTCAGATGCAGTTCATCACACGAGGCTCTGGGGCCTTTCTGTGAGAGATGGGAAGGCGTTTATACAAATACGAGTTCGGAGTCAGAAGGTTGTGGTTTTAAGTCCCTCTCCAGAGAGTTGAGCACAAAATCTAAGCTGACACTGCAATGCAGTACTGAGGGAGTGCTGCACTGTCGGAGGGGCAGTACTGAGGGAGCGCCGCACTGTCGGAGGGGCAGTACTGAGGGTGCACCGCACTGTCAGAGGGGCAGTACTGAGGGAGCGCCGCACTGTCGGAGGGGCAGTACTGAGGGAGCGCCGCACTGTCAGAGGGGCAGTACTAAGGGAGCGCCGCACTGTCGGAGGGGCAGTACTTAGGGAGCGCTGCACTGTCGGAGGGGCAGTACTGAGGGTGCGCTGCACTGTCGGAGGGGCAGTACTGAGGGAGCGCCGCACTGTCGGAGGGGCAGTACTTAGGGAGCGCTGCACTGTCGGAGGGGCAGTACTGAGGGTGCGCTGCACTGTCGGAGGGGCAGTACTGAGGGAGAGCCGCACTGTCGGAGGGGCAGTACTGAGGGAGAGCCGCACTGTCGGAGGGGCAGTACTGAGGGAGCGCCGCACTGTCGGAGAAGCACTACTGAGGGAGCGCTGCACTGTCGGAGGGGCAGTACTGAGGGAACGCCGTACTATCGGAGGGGCAATACTGAGGGAGCGCCGCACTGTCGGAGGGGCAGTACTTAGGGAGCGCCGCACTGTCGGAGGGGCAGTACTGAGGGAGCGCCGCACTGTCGGAGGGGCAGTACTGAGGGTGCGCTGCACTTTCGGAGGGGCAGTACTGAGGGAGCGCCGCAGTGTCGGAGGGGCAATACTGAGGGAGCGCCGCACTGTCAGAGGGGCAGTACTGAGGGAGCGCCGCACTGTCGGAGAGGCAGTACTAAGGGAACGCCGCACTGTCGGAGGGGTAGTACTTAGGGAGTGCCGCACTGTCGGAGGGGCAGTACTGAGGGAGCGCCGCACTGTCGGAGGGGCAGTACTAAGGGAGCGCCGCACTGTCGGAGGGGCAGTACTGAGGGAACGCTGCACTGTCGGAGGGGCAGTACTAAGGGAGCGCCGCACTGTCAGAGGGGCAGTACTTAGGGAGTGCCGCACTGTCGGAGGGGCAGTGCTGCGGGAGTGCTGCACTGTCGGAGGTGCCGTCTCTCAGATGAGACGTTAAACCGAGGCCCTGCCTGGCGATGTTCCCTTTCAGTGCGCACCGCACGACCGAACAACGGTCCAGGGATCCCACGCAACCGGTCAACCGGCTTTTAAATTGAAAATAAAGGCTTAGGGCGCGGACCTATGACTGGGCCACACAGGCCGGTAAAGGGGTTCCAGAAAGCATTACTGGGAGCAATGACGTCTGCTCTCTCAGGTGGACGTAAAAGTGCCCATGGAGCTATTTCGAAGAAGAGTAGGAGAATTCTCCCCGGTGTCCTGGGGCCAATAATTTTCCCTCAACATCACTAAAAACAGATTATCTGAGTCACTATCATTTGTGGGAGCTTGCTGTGCGCAAATTGGCTGCCGCATTTCCCACACTACAACAGTGAGGACACTTCAAAAAATGCTTAATTGGCTCTAAAGTGCTTTGTGAAGTCTTGAGTTCAGGGAAAGGGGCGAATAAAAAACAAGTTCTCTGCCTCTTTCCGGGTTTGTGGCGCTGGGTGTCGATGGGCTAAACGGGCATTGATCCCAAAGACGATTTATTAGCATGTATTCGCTTTGGGAAGGCCTGGTTATTGCGGGCGGGCGGGGATCAGCCAGCCAGCGGGTTGGCACGGTGCAATCGCCCGTGTACATGCCAGAGATAATAAACTTCCATCGTCGCCCCAGTTATCAAACAAAGTGCGGGCGGGATCTAACGGGAGAGAGGCTCAACAACACAGTGCGAGCGCTGGGGTGAGACGGGAGTGACAGAGTCCAGTCCGTGGCATCTGTCTAAATATATCACATCGTGAGGGGGGGGAGCAGCACTCCGACACACCAGCTGGCACCATAAATGCCGCCGCCGTGTCCGTCGCCCTCGGCCCAAATAAACTACCCATCAGAAATCACTCAAACAATCGGGATAAAATCACAACATTTCTGTACAGACAGAAAGAACTTGCATTTATGTAGCGCCTTTCTCAACCACTGGACGTCCCAGAGCGCATCACAGCCAATGGAGTACTTTTTCAAGTGCAGTCACTGTTGCAATGTAGCAAACGCGGCCGACAATTAGCGCACAGCAAGCTCCCACAAACAGCAAGGTGATAATGACCAGAGAATCTGTTTCAGTGATGCTGATTGAGGGATAAATATTGGCCCCAGGACACCGGGGAGAACACCCCCTGCTCCTTTTAGAAATAATGCCGTGGGATCGTTTACATCCACCTGAGAGAGCAGATGGGGCGTCGGTTTAATGTCTCATCTGAATGACGCACCTTTGACAGTGCAGCTCTCCCTCAGTACTGCCCCTCCAACAGTGCAGCACTCCCTCATTACTACCCCTCCGACAGTGCGGCGCTCCCTCAGCACTGCCCCTCCGACAGTGCGGCGCTCCCTCAGAACTGCCCCTCCGACATTGCAGCGCTCCCTCAGTACTGCCCCTCCGACAGTGCAGCACTCCCTCATTACTACCCCTCCGACAGTGCGGCGCTCCCTCAGTAGTACTTCTCCGACAGTGCGGCGCTCCCTCAGCACTGCCCCTCCGACAGTGCAGCGCTCCCTCAGTACTGTTTCTCCGACAGTGCGGCTCTCCCTCAGTACTGCCTCTCCGACAGTGCGGCTCTCCCTCAGTACTACCCCTCCGACATTGCGGCGCTCCCTCAGTACTGTCCCTCCGACAGTGCAACACTCCCTCAGTACTGCCCCTCCAAAAGTGCGGCGCTCCCTCAGTACTGCCCCTCCAACAGTGCAGCACTCCCTCATTACTACCCCTCCGACAGTGCGGCACTCCCTCAGCACTGCCCCTCCGACAGTGCGGCGCTCCCTCAGAACTGCCCCTCCGACATTGCAGCGCTCCCTCAGTACTGCCCCTCCGACAGTGCAGCACTCCCTCATTACTACCCCTCCGACAGTGCGGCGCACCCTCAGTACTGCCCCTCCGACAGTACGGCACTCCCTCAGTAATAGATTTTTGTGTTCAAGTCTCTGGAGTGTGACTTGAACCCATGACCTTCTGACTCAGATACAGGGGTACGGTGATTTTAGTCCACCCTGCCAGTGAGAACAAGAGGAGTGTGCCCAATTGCAATTGTCGCTAAACACTTGCTGCCGGAAACCCGCCTGAATCCTGCCCCTCCTTCAGCCCTGACCCAGCCCCCACCCCTCGCCCAGCCCCTCCCCTTCCCTCACCCAGCCATTCCCCCAGACCCTCCCCTTCCCTCACCCAGACCCGCCTCCATCCCTCGCCCAGCCCCTCCCCCACCCCTTGCCAAACTCCTCCCCATCCCCATGCCCAGACCCGCCTCCATCCCTCACCCAGCCCCTCCCCCACCCCTTGCCAAACTCCTCCCCATCCCTCACGCAGCCACTCACTCCGCCTCTCATCCTGCCCCTCCCCCACTCCTTGCCTAACCCCCCCACCCCCACCACTAGCCCAGCCCCTCCCCGTCTTTTGCCCAGCCCCTCCCCTGCCCTCACTCAGCCCCTCCTCACCCCTCGCCTAGCCACCCCCCCCTCCTCACCCCTCGCCCAGCCCCACCCCACCACTCGTCCAGCCCCTCCCCCTGCCCTCGCCCAGCCCTCCCCACCCCTCGCTCAGACCCTCCCCATCGCTCGCCCAGCCACTCCCCCTCCCCACCTCTCGCTCAGCCCCTCCCCACCCCTTGCCTAGCCCCTCCCGCTGCCCTCGCCCAGCCCCTCCCCCTGCCTTCGCCCAGCCCTCCCCTGCCCTCGCTCAGCCCCTCCCCACCCCTCGCTCAGCCCCTCCCCATCCCTCGCCCAGCCACTCCCCCTCCCCACCCCTCGCTCAGCCCCTCCCCACCCCTTGCCTAGCCCCTCCCCCTGCCCTCGCCCAGCCCCCCCCTGCCCTCGCCCAGCCCCTCCCCCTTCCCTCGCTCAGCCCTCCCCTGCCCTCACCCAGCCCCTCCCCCTGTCCTCGCCCAGCCCTCCCCTGCCCTCGCCCAGCCCCTCCCCCTTCCCTCGCCCAGCCCTCCCCTGCCCTCGCCCAGCCCCTCCCCCTGCCATCGCTCAGCCCCTCCCCACCCCTCGCTCAGCCCCTCCCCACCCCTCGCCCAGCCCCTCCCCCTGCCCTCGCCCAGCCTTCCCCACCCCTCGCCCAGCCCCTCCCCCCTGCCCTCGCCCAGCCCCTCCCCCTGCCCTCGCCCAGCCCCTCTCCCTGCCCTCGCCCAGCCCTCCCCACCCCTCGCCCAGCCCCTCCCCCTGCCCTCGCCCAGCCCCTCCCCCTGCCCTCGCCCAGCCCCTCTCCCTGCCCTCGCCCAGCCCTCCCCACCCCTCGCCCAGCCCCTCCCCCTGCCCTCGCCCAGCCCCTCCCCCTGCCCTCGCCCAGCCCTCCCCTGCCCTCGCTCAGCCCCTCGCCCAGCCCGTCCCCCCTCGCAGATTGAGGGACTTTAACCAGGTGAGACCACAGTCCCTCTTGTTCCAGGCAGATATTCTGAAGTTGAGCAGAGAACACAGGGAGTTAAGTTTTGTGTCCGGGATTTATTTTTGGCACACTCAAAGGAATCCACTCCTCTCAACACAACAAAAACTCAAACACACACACAAAGTCAGGTGCCCAGTCAGAAAGTACCCGCTGAAGTGCCGGTTAATCAGCCACTTGGCTGACATTACAGGGTGCCCTGTGGGCCAACCCAGCAGTGGAGCGTGCAATTCCCGTCAGAGGTCGAGGGTCGGAGGTGAGAGCCACGGCTCATGATTTCCATGATCTTCGACCTCAACTCCACATTCCAGCAATATCCCCTGTCCCTTAATTCCCTTAGTTCCCAAAAATGTATCAACCTCTGACTTGAATATACACAATGACCCAGCAGATGCAGCTCTCTGGGGTAGGGGGTTCCAAAGAGTGAAGAAATGTCTCCTTATCTCAGTCCTAAATGGCCAACCACGTATACTGAGACTGTGACCCGGTGTTCTAGATTCCCCAGCCTGGGGAAACATTTTCTCAGCATTTACCCTGTCAAGCCCCTTAAGAATTTTATATGTTTCAATTAGATCACCTCCCATTCTTCTAAACTCTCGGGAACATAGGCCAAGTCTACTCAATCTCTCCTCATTGGGCAATCCCCTCATCCCAGGAACCAGTTTGGTGAACCTTCGTTGCACTCCCTCTATGGCAAGTATATATTTCCTTTTGTAGGAAGACCAGAAGTGTACACAGTACTCCAGGTGTGGCCTCACCAATGCCCTGTATAATTGCAGGAAGACTTATACTCTAATCCCTTTGTAACAAAAGCTAACGTACCATTTGCTTTCCTAATTGCTTGCTGGCCCTGCATGTTAACTTTCTGTGATTCATGTACAAGGACACCCAGGTCCCTCTGAACACCAACATTTCTCAGTCTCTCGCCATTCAAAAAATATTCTGCTTTTTTGTTTTCCTTCCAAAACTTCAGACTTCCCCACATTGTAGTCCATTGGCCATATTCTTGCCCACTCAGTCAACCTGTTTATATCTCTCTGAAGCCTCTATGCGTCCTCCTCACAGCTTATAGTACCACCTTTGTATCATCAGCAAACTTCAATACGTTACACACAGTCCCTTCATCTAAGTCATTAATATAGGTTGTAAATAGCTGAGGCCCCAGCACGGATCCTTGTGGCACCCCACTAGTTACAGCCTGCCAACCAGAAAATGAACTGTTTATTCCTACTCTCTATCATCTGTCCGTTAACCAATCCTCAATCAATGCTAGTATTAAACCTCCAATCCCATGAGTCCTAATTTTATATTTTTCATTCATGTGATGTGGGCATTGCTGGCCAGGCCGGCATTTATTGCCCATCCCTAATTGCCCTTGAGAAGGTGGTGGAGGGCTGTCTTCTTGAATCGCTGCAGTCCGTGTGATGAAGGTGCTCCCACAGTGCTGTTAGGGAGGGCATTCCAGGATTTTGACCCAGCGACGGTGAAGGAACGGCGATATACTTCCAAGTCAGGATGATGTGTAACTTGGAGGGAAACGTGGAGGTGGTGGTGTTCCCATGCACCTGCTGCCCTTGTCCTTCTAGGTGGCAGAGGTCGCGGGTTTGGGAGGTGCTGCCGAAGAAGCCTTGGCGAGTTGCTGCAGTGCATCTTGTAGATGGTGCACACTGTAGCCAGGGTGTGCCGGTGGTGGAGGGAATGAGTGTTGAAGGTGGTGGATGGGGTGCCAATCAAGCGGGCTGCTTTGTCCTGGATGGTGTCGAGCTTCTTGAGTGTTGTTGGAGCTGCATTCATCCAGGCAAGTGGAGGGTATTCCATCACACTCCTGCCTTGTGCCTTGTAGATGGTGGAAAAACTTTGGGGAGTCAGGGGGTGAGACACTCGCCACAGGATACCCAGCCTCTGACCTGCTCTTGTTGCCATGGTATTTATGTGTAATTACCTCTTGTGTGGCATCTTATCAAATACTTTTTGAAAATCCAAATACACTTCATCCACGTGTTCCCCCTTAACCATCCTACGAGTTAAACTCCAACAGATTTGTCAAACACGATTTCCTTTTCATAAAATCATGTTGACTCTATCTAATCATAATAGCCTGGAAATCCTAGCCTCCCCGGGTCCGTACGGAATGTATACGGACCCCGGCAGGTAACGCAAAAGCCAGTTTTCAGCACACAATGCGCATGCGCTGAAAACCAGCTTTTCCGACCCGTCAAGCTGGAGCTTGACAGATCCAACGCATATCGGGTGCGAGGACAAGATTGTGGTATTTATCCATATCGTTCCCGGCAAATGTCCTCAAAACTCTTGCGCCTGATAAAAGCAGGCGCATAACCTACTTTTACAGCCGTAAGTGTTTAAAAACACACAAAAATATAATTAAATTAAATGTAAAAAACACATATTATTTTTTAAAACCCTGCCCACCACGCTACATTTATTTTTAAGCATAATTTTCTTTTTAATTTTAAACTCGGAAAAAAAAATTTCTCTAAGATATTTATTAACTTTAATTATGTGAGGTGTGTTTTTTATTTGTTATTGTGGTGTTTAGTGTGTTTGGCTTTTTTTTCTCATTAATAACAATGAGAACGGGTAGGTACGGAGTTCCCGTTGCTATTAATGAGAATGCTGTGGAATACTGTACCTGATTGGCTGAGCAGTCACACGTGACTGCACCTTCTGCGTGGGAACCTGGAGGACGGGAGCGCGCTTCGCAGCGCGGGAAGAGAAGGCCTCCCCACCAGAATCCCACGCTCCTCCCGGACCACCAGGTACTTTCATAGAAATGTTTCAGGTCGGAGGCAACTGCCCGCGGGAAGCTTCCGACCACAATTTCTGGGTCATTACGATTCTCTAAGATCTGTTACCACGTCCCTATTAATGGATTCTAGCATTTTGTCTATTACTGGTGTCAGGTTAACTGGCCTATCCCTGCTTTTTCTCTTCCACCTTTCTTAAATAATGGGGTTATGTTTGCTACCTTCCAATTCTTGGGGACTGGTCTAGAATCTAGGGAATCCTGGAAAATTAATACCAGTGCATTCACTATCTCTTTTAAAACCCAAGGATGCACGTCATCAGGTCCAGGGGATCTGTTGCCCCTTAGTCCCATTAATTTCTCCAGTACTAAGGGCTCAATTTTCCCCAAAGCGTTTTTTTGGCGTACTTGAAGAGTTACGCCCGATTTTTGGGGGCCCAAGTACGCCCCAAAAAACGTGTTGTAAGTTTCCCCCATTGGATCTCTTCATTTTGGCGTGGCCTAACCCGGGGCGGGTGGAGCCTTGATCTGCGCCAAAAAGATTGGGCTGCCAAGGTAACCAGGGACACCTCTCTCTCACTCTCGCTCTCTCTCTCATACACTGAGAACGGGACCGGACCGCCTTCCTGTGTGTGTGAACCGGGGACCGAGAATGGGACCGGACCGAACAGCCTACGGGTGGGGTTGGAGGTAAGTTGCTGCTATGTGTTTTTCAATTCTTTCAGTGTGTCCGGGCATCTGCTCCGCTGCTTTCCTTAACTCTCGGGAAGGTTTTTCAGGACAGGCCACATACGCTGGCCTAATCAGAACTGGAGTAACTCTCAGCTGGCCAAACTTCCCTAAATGGCCAGAAGTGGGGCTGGTTACGCCCCCTTTGGCTGAAAAAAATACTGACTTAAAAAAATTTGTAACTAACTGAGTTACGCTGGTACAAATTGATTGGGGAAACTGGGGATTTTTAAGTTAGGGCAGAAAAAGCAGCCTGCTCAACAAAAAAAACGTGCAAATACTGAGGAAAATTGAGTCCATATATGTCTTTACTTATACAGATTTCTTTAAGTTCCTCATTCTCTCTGGACTCTTGGTTCCCCTTTGTTTCCAGAATGTTTTTTGTACCTTCTTCTTCTTCTTAGGCAGTCCCTTTGATGTCGAGGATGACTTGCTTCCACGCGAAAAGTAAGTTGCCGGGTGACTGCGGAGTCCAATGCGGGACCTACAGTCCCTGTCACAGGTGTTGTCCATGAGGGGCCTGACGTTCCAGGTCCCGGTCTTCATGTTAAACGGTGGAAGATGCCGGTGTGTGCATTCTTTTACCGTGTGGTGGCCGTCGCACACCGACTACCACATGGGCTCGACAGAGCAAGGTCTTGGTCCAACGGCAAGGGGACCCAAGATAACTGGAGACCAGGCTCTGTTGCATGGGTCTGGTACACACACACACACCTACTCTTACTGTTCTCCTCCCTCCTTCCCACAGGACCTCTATCCCTGGGATTCATAGGACTTTTACCGTGAAGACAGAAACAAAATATTTGTTTAATGTCTATGCAATTTCCTTATCGCACATTATAATTTCTCCTGTCTCTGCCTCTATGGGGCCCACATTTACTTTCACTAATCACTCCCTATTTACATACCTATAGAAACGTTTACAATCTGTTTTTATGTCTCTTGCTAGTTCACTCTCAGTCTTTTTTTCTCTTTCCTCATCAATTTCTTGGTTCCTCCTTTGCTGACTTCTAAAATCCTCCCGATCCTCAGCCTTACTATTATTTTTGGCAACATTATAAGCTTCTTCCTTTGATCTAATATTGTCTTTCATCAGAGTGATTGCTGAGAACGTTGATTTCAACAACGGTACTTGTCAGAACCCCTCGACATACCCCGCACTCCACAGAGACCCACCGTCCCATTCTCCATTCGGGAACGTCTCCCTCCCCACCCACCCCCTGCTCTCTGCCCAGCCCCTCCCCCACTCCACACAGACCCCTCCCCCACTCTCCGCCCAGACCCCACCCCGACTCCACCCAAACCTCTCCCACACTCTCCGCCCAGACCCCTTCCCCACTCTCCACACAGACCCCGCCCCCACTCTCCACACAGACCCCGCCCCCACTCTCCACACAGACCCCTCCCCCACTCCACCCAGACCCCTCCTCCACTCCCCATCCAGACCCCTCGCCCACTCCACCCAAACCCCTCCCACACTCTCCGCCCAGACCCCTCCTCCACTCTCCATCCAGACCCCTCCCCCACTCCACCCAAACCCCTCCCCCACTCTCTGCCCAGATACCTCCCCCACTCTCTGCCCAAACCCCTCCCCCACTCTCCATCCAGACCCCTCCCCCACTCCACCCAAACCCCTCCCACACTCTCCGCCCAGACCCCTTCCCCACTCTCCACACAGACCCCGCCCCCACTCTCCACACAGAGCCCTCCCCCACTCCACCCAGACCCCCCTTCCCCACACCACCCAGACCCCTCCTCCACTCTCCGTCCTGACCCCTCCCCCACTCCACCCAGACCCCCTCCACAGCTCTCCACCCAGACCCCTCCCCCACTCCACCCAGACCCCATCCCCCACTCTCCACCCAGACCCATCCCCCACTCTCCACCCAGACCCCTCCCCCACCCCACCCAAACCCCTCCCCCACTCTCCACACAGACCCCTCCCCCACTCCACCCAGACCCCCCTTCCCCACTCCACCCAAACCCCTCCCCCACTCTCCACACAGACCCCTACCCACTCCACCCAGACCCCCCCTTCCCCACTCCACCCAAACCCCTCCCCCACTCTCCACACAGATTCCTCCCCACTTTCCGCCCAGACCCCTCCCCCACTCTCCGCACCGACCCCTCCCCCACTCTCCACACACCCCTCCCCCACTCTCCACACAGACCCCTCCCCCACTCTCCGCACCGACCCCTCCCCCAATCTCCGCACCGACCCCTCCCCCACTCTCCACACAGATCCCTCCCCACTTTCCGCCCAGACCCCTCCCCCACTCTCCGCACCGACCCCTCCCCCACTCTCCACACACCCCTCCCCCACTCTCCACACAGACCCCTCCCCCACTCTCCGCACCGACCCCTCCCCCACTCTCCACACACCCCTCCCCCACTCTCCGCCCAGCCCCTCCCCCGCTCTCCACCCACACAGACCCCTCCCCTACTCTCAGCCCAGCCCCTCCCCCGCTCTCCACCCACACAGACCCCTCCCCCACTCTCCGCACCGACCCCTCCCCCACTCTCCACACACCCCTCCCCCACTCTCCACACAGACCCCTCCCCCACTCTCCGCACCGACCCCTCCCCCACTCTCCACACACCCCTCCCCCACTCTCCGCCCAGCCCCTCCCCCGCTCTCCACCCACACAGACCCCTCCCCCACTCTCTGCCCAGCCCCTCCCCCGCTCTCCGCCCAGCCCCCTCCCCCGCTCTCCGCCCAGCCCCCTCCCCCGCTCTCCGCCCACACAGACTCCTCCCCCGCTCTCCGCCCAGCCCCCTCCCCCGCTCTCCGCCCAGCCCCCTCCCCCGCTCTCCGCCCACACAGACCCCTCCCCCACTCTCCGCCCATCCCCTCCCCCACTTTCCGCCCACACAGACCCCTCCCCCACTCTCCGCCCAGCTCCTCCCCCGCTCTCCACCCACACAGACCCCTCCCCTGCTCTCCGCCCAGCCCCTCCCCCACTCTCCACCCACATAGACCCCTCCCCCACTCTCCGCCCATACAGACCCCTCCCCCACTCTCCACACACACAGACACCTCCCCCGCTCGCCACCCAGCCCCTCCCCCACTCTCCACCCACCCAGACCAATAATAGATTTTAATCATTAATCAAAAATGTAATGAGCTACACCTGGCTTCCCACTCAGCACATGTGGCCGATATCGGAGAGGTGCTCGACCTGGAGTCCCGTCTCGGTCAAGTCGTCGAGGACCTGGCCCTGCGGACGGTGTACGAAGCGAAGAAGGCCGCGCTGAAGGACCTGCAGCTCGTCGGGTCCCGAGGCGCGTTCGTGAGGTCGCGGATCCGGTTCCTGCGGGATCTGGACCGCGGCTCCCCCTTCTTCTACTCGCTGGAAAAAAGGCAGAGTGTCCGTAAGCAGCTCTTGACGCTGCTGGCCGACGACGGCTCTCTCGTCTCGGATCCGGAGGGCGTCAACAACAGGGCCCGTGAATATTACGGGGCTCTGTTCTCTCCGGATCCGTCCAGCGAGGAAGCGCGTAGAGTTTTGTGGGAGGACCTGCCGAAGGTCGGCCCGGAGGGCGGCGAAAATCTGGAAGCTCCACTAAGCCTGGCGGAGCTGACCGGCGCCCTCGACCGGCTCTCGAGGGGAAAATCCCCGGGGCTGGACGGGCTGACCGTGGAGTTCCCCAGGGAATTCTGGGATGTCCTGGGGGGCGACTACGTGCGGGTCCTGGGGGAAAGTCTGGCGACCGGGGAGATGCCCCTCTCTTGGCGCAGGGCAGTCATCGTCCTGCTGCCTAAGAAGAGCGATCTCCGCCTCCTTAAGAACTGGTGCCCGGTCTCCCTCCTCAGCACGGACTACAAAATCTTCGCCAGGGCGATGTCTGCTCGCCTTACGCCGTGCTGGACCACATGATCCACCCTGACCAGTCCTACACGGTCCCGGGCCGGACAATCCACGATAACATCCATCTGGTCCGGGACCTCATCCATCATTCCGAAGAGGCTGGTCTGTCGGTCGCCTTCCTATCTCTCAACCAAGAGAAGGCGTTCGACAGGGTGGATCACGACTACCTGTTCGGGACTCTGCGCGCTTTTGGGTTCGGGACGCATTTCGTCGCCCGGATCCGACTTTTGTACGCCGCCGCGGAGTGTCTGATTAAGGTTAATGGGTCCTTGACGCGCCCCTTCGCTTTAGGAGAGGGGTGCGCCAGGGATGCCCCATGTCCGGCCAGTTATACGCCATTTGCGTGGAGCCTTTCCTGCGCCTCTTGCGGACGAGGTTGACGGGACTGGCTCTGCAAGGGCCGGGCGTGGAGGTCGTCCTCTCAGCTTACGCCGATGACGTGCTCCTCGCGGTAGAGGATCCCGCTGACCTGCGGAGGATGCGTGAGTGCCAGGAGATTTACTCGGCCGCATCCTCCGCCAGGATCAACTGGGAGAAATGTTCCGGACTCCTGGTGGGTCAGTGGCGGGTGGACTCCCTGCCGGAGGAGCTCAGGCCTTTTGCCTGGAGCACAACCCATCTCCTCTATCTGGGAGTCTACCTTAACCCTGACGAGGAAGCCTGGCCGGCGAACTGGCAAGAGCTGAAGGCCAAGGTCACCGCTCGCCTAGGGCGCTGGACAGGACTGCTCCGAGTGCTGTCCTACAGGGGTCGAGCGCTAGTCATAAACCAGCTGGTGGCCGCAATGTTGTGGTACCGGCTGGTCACTTTGACCCCTCCCCCTGCGTTTGTCACCAAGATACAGAAGAAGCTGGTGGACTTCTTCTGGAACAACAGGAAGCACTGGGTCTCTGCCGCGGTCTTGAGTCTCCCGCTTAGGGAGGGCGGTCAGTCGTTGGTGTGCGTCAGCGCCCAGCTCGCGACTTTCCGTCTTCAGACCCTGCAGAGATACCTTTACGTCGAGCCCCCTCCTAGGTGGTGTGCGCTGGCGACGTATTTCTTCCGCCAGCAGCACGGCCTCAACTCCGACACGCAGCTCCTGTTTGTGAGCTTGGGGGGCGTCAGGACCGCCCTCCGGGAGCTGCCTGTCTTTTACAAGGAACTCATCAGGGTCTGGAACAAAGTCTCCACCAAGTGCAGCTCTCTGCCGGCTGGAGTGGCGGCAGTCCTGCAGGAGCCGCTGCTCGGGAATCCGTACCTCCACGACCGAGGTTTTAGGTGGCAGTCGGACGAGAGGGCTGTGGCTGGTGAGGTGACCAGGGTCAGGGACCTGCTTGATGGCGGAGGAGCGGGCTGGATGGCGCCAGACACGCTGGCACGGCGCCTAAATTCGGCCGACGTCCGCCGCGCGGCCGATGCCATCGAGTCGCTAAAAACAGCTTTGGGCCCTGACTCCATTAGGTGTGTTGAGGAGGCTCAAGCACATGGGGAGATCCCGTCCGAACTGACCCGCGTCTGGACGGAATTCCTCATCGGCACCAAACCCCGGAACCTCCCTCGGGAGCCAGCGCCTCACAACTTGAGCCGCCTCGAGGAAATCCCCTCCGTGCCTTTCAGTTCTGTGCGGAGGGGTTTCCTGTACAGGCTGCTCCTGCACACTCTCCACCTTGCCATCCTCGTCTGCCGTCCGGACACGCCATGGCGTACCATCTTGCCGTCCGGAGGAGGCGGGGGTCCCCGATGGAGTGCACTCTACACGGGAGTCCTCCCAGTATTTATCGGGGACTTGGCCTGGAGGGTGGTGCACGGAGCAGTCCCGTGCAACAAATTTTTAAGCCGGTTACATAGAAACATAGAAACCAGGCCGCCTGCAATTTCTGCGGTCTGGAAGAGTCCGTGTTCCACGTTTTTATTGAATGCACGAGGTTGCAGCCCCTGTTTCATTATTTAAAGGGGCTGCTCCTCAATTTCTGGCTGCACTTCAGTCCCACACTCCTGATCTTTGGGCACCCTGTGCGGAGGGGAGCGGGTAGGTCCGAGGGCCTCCTTGTAGGACTGCTACTGGGCACGGCCAAGGGGGCCATCAGCCAGTCCAGGCAGCGGGCGGTCGAGGGGGTCGTTCAGCCTGACTGCCTGCCTCTCTTCCGAGCTTACATCCACGCCAGGGTGTCCCTGGAGATGGAGCACGCGGTGTCCACTGGTACGCTCGCGGTCTTCCGCGAGAGGTGGGCACCGGAGGGACTGGAGTGCATTGTCACCCCCGGCAACCAGATTTGAATTTGATTTTATCTGTTTTAAAGTTTAATTTGTTTTAATTGCTGGGTTCTAATGTCCCCCTCCCCTTTTTATAGGGGGCACTTGTAAAATTTATGGTTTTACTGCCAAAAAAAAGCAAAAAAAAACCACAAGAAAAAAACAAAAAGAAAAAAGGGCAGTTGGAAAGTGTCGGGAGTGTCCCCCAGATCGGGGGGCACTTGATTTGATGTTTATTTTTGGTTTCTTCAAAAGAGTTGTGGCCGATATTGTGGACTCCATTGGATTACAGCTCCTAATCTCGACAGAGATCAGTGGCAGTGCTGCTGAGGATCGTAAAACAGCCCTTCCCAGATCTCTTTGGCTTCAGGAGTTACTCTGTCCTTGACGATTACTTTAATTCCAGTAAACCCTGTCACCTGCCTCAGTTGACAGCTCGGTTAAGGAAAACGCTCGCATTGAAGCATTTAAAATGAATGGACAGAATAGCAAAGGCTGCGCACATAACTTAAATTAACTGGGAGAACTCTGCCTGCTCTTCCAGCCATAGTGGTGTTGGCTCTTTTACATCTACCTGAGAGAGCAAACGGGGCCTCGGTTTAACATCTCATCCGAAAGACGGCACCTCCGATAGTGCAGCGCTCCCTCAGTACTGCACTGGGAGTGTCAGCCTACACTCTCAAGTCTTGCAGTGAGCAGTTGGTCAGCCGTGGCTCAGTGGGTAGCACTCTCGCCTGTGGGTTCAAGTCCCACTCCAGGGACATGAGCACAAAATCTCGGTTGATACTCCAGTGCAGTGCTGAGGGAGTGCTGCACTGTTGGAGGTTCCGTCTTTCGGATGAGACATTAAATGGAGACCGTCTGGTCTCTCCGGTGGACGTAAAGGATCCCACGGCACTATTTTGTTGTGTATGTATAACAAGTATATACCCTGTACACTCAATGTACAGTTACATAAGACCATTGGATGCAGCCTTACAATGTATACACTATGCCTGTACCACCAGAGGGTGCAACTGGTGGAGACCTAGGGGTCACCTATACACTACAGGTAACCAAGTACAAAAGGGAGGTAACCAAGTATAAAAGGGAGCTCACCTCACTGTACCCTCATTCAGGAGCTGCAATAAATGGACTAAGGTCACCACAGTTCAAGTGCAATACCTTGCCTCGTGGAATCATTACTAGAGTGCTTACAGACACAACAACTGGCGATGAGATTACGAATTTTCACGCGAAAAATGGCTAACTGTGGCAACAGTTCGCCGATGGGGAAGATTGGGATGCCTTTGTGGAAAGGCTCGAACACTTTTTCATTGCGAACGACCTCGCTGGCTGATAAACGCAGAGCTATCCTGCTCAGCAGTTGTGAACCCACTGTCCATGGCCTCGTCAGAGACTTGCTAGCCCCAGAGAAGACTACAGCCAAAATGTATGCGGAGCTCATAACGATGATACAGGAACAGCTCAAACCTAAAGAGAGCATCCTCACAGCCAGACACCGGTTCTACACCCACCGGCGGCCCGAAGGCCAAGAAATCGCAACATATGTTGCAGACCTCAGACGATTGGCTGCACCGTGTGATTTTGGGCGACCACCTCACCGAAGCGCTGTGGGACATATTCGTTCTCGGAATCGGCCACCTCCACAGGCTGCTCTCTGCGGGCACCACGGTCACCCTGCAGAAGGCAATCAACGTCAGCCAGGCATTCGTGGCTTCGGCCTGCGATTCCAAGAGGATGATGACTCACCCCCGGGACTCTAACCCGGCAAGTACCATGAACCGACTGGCACCTTTTAAAGGCAAGGCTGCTGCAAGCAGTCTCTCTCAGGGGAGAGAGAACAGAACCCCGAGTCCCGCAACCCTGAGTCCGCCACATGGGGCCAACCAGCTAACCCCATGCTGGTGCTGTGGAGGGAATCACAGGGCCCACCAGTGCTGCTACAAAGACTACATTTGCAAAAGCTGTAAGGCGAATGGCCACCTCCAGCGAATGTGCAAGAGAAATTTTATTCACCGAGTCGCTGAAGAGTTGGCCGATCACCCGGAATCCAGCGCTGATGAAGAAGAGAGAGTCCAGGAGGCAGCTCAGCCCCGGGAAGAGGTGTACGGAGTGTTCACCTGCTCCACAGAGAGTTCTCCGTTGAAAATGGAAGTTGAAGTCAACGGTGTTCCAGTCACGATGGAGGTGGACACAGGGGCGAGCCAATCGCTGATGAATCAGGCGGCCTTTGAGAAACTCTGGGACAGCCCAATCGAACGACCTAAAATGCTCCCGACCTAGGTGAAGCTGCTCACCTGCACAAACGACACCATCCCAGTCGTTGGCAGCGTGGATGTCCAGGTGTCCCATGGCGGCGCGATGCACAAGTTACCTTTGTGGATCGTTGCTGGTGATGGTCCAACGCTGCTCGGAAGAAGATGGATGAAACAAATCCAAATCTGTTGGAGCTGGGAAAGCCCCCAGGTCCCGGCGATCGACGTCCTAGGCGGCCCCAAATTTGGATCCCGCACAAAACCTGAAAATTCAACCGCCCAACTCGACTGCGTGGAGACGACACAGACCGCACCACCCAACGGCGAGATGATCCAACCCAAACAATCCAACCTCACCTTCAGGGCTCCAGTGACGGGACTCCGGAGGAAGAAAATCGTCGCAGAAGGTAACTTCCCTGTTTCCGTGGCAGAACCTGGGGAGAAAAGGATCACCGCAGCCTATCTCGTGGAGTCATTAGTAGAATGCTTACAGACACAACAATTTTGAAGCAGAGCAGAAGGGTTATCCCCAGTGCCCTGCGGCCAATATTTATCCCTCAATCAACATAACAAAAACAGATTATCTGGTCATTATCACATTGCTGTTTGTGGGAGCTTGCTGTGCGTGCATCTGCTGCCACGTTTCCCACATTACAACAGCGACTACACTTCGTGGTGAGACTGGAGAAGCTGGGGTTCTCCTCCTTAGCATAGTGAAGGCTGAGGGGAGTATTGTTAGAGGTGTTTAAAATCATGACGGGTTTAGACAGAGAAAATAAAGAGAAACGGTTTCCAACGGCTGATTGGTCGATAACCTGAGGGCACAGATTTAAGGGAATTGGATAAATAGTTGAAGGAGAAAAGATTGCAGGGATATGGGGAAAGAGCGAGGGGAGTGGGACTAACTGGATAGCTCTTCGAAAGAGCCAGCGCAAACAAGATGGGCCATATGGCCTTTTTCTGTGGTATACTATTCTATGACTTTATGATCAACAAATGGTACAGCATAGAATGAGGCCATTTGGCCCATTGTGCCTGTGCCAGTTCTTTCAACAAGCTCTCCAATTAACCTCACGCCCCCGGCTCTTTCCCCACAGCCCCGCAAATTTTTCCTTTTCAAGTATTTAACCAATTCCTTTTTGAAAGTTAGCATTGAAAACTGCTCCCACCGCCCTTTCAGGCAGCGCATTGTGGATCATAACAACTCGCTGCTTCTTTTGCCGATCACCCTAAATCTGTGTCGTCTGGTTACCGACCCTTCTGCACTGGCAACTCTTCTCCTTATTTACTCTATCAAAACCCTGCACCATGTTGAACACCGCAATCAAATCCGTAATTTTTGTTCCGTTCTTTTCAGAACAACTGATATTCCAGCTAAGGGTTACACGTGAACAGCTGTTGGCTGACCTCCAAATGTTTCCAGAAGTTTATCTTCTTGTTTTAGATTTCCGTCATCTGCAATTCTTTGCTTCCAGTTACTCGATGACAAACGGGGCTTCCAGGCGAGCAATGTAGCCAGCCAGAGTCGATGAGGCTGCCGATTGATATCTTGGACTTTGGCTCCATTATATCACAGAGACAGAGATATTACACAGAGAAATATTGAGAAAAAGGGCAAGGGGATAATGGGAGAAAGAAACAAAGACTTGCATTTCTATAGCACCTTTCACGACCACCCGCCATTTCAAAGCGCTTTACGGCCAATGAAGTACTTTTTGAAGTGTAGTCATTGTTGCAATGTGGGAAACGTGGCAGCCAATTTGCGCACAGCAAGCTCCCACAATCAGCAATGTCATAATGACCAGATCATCTGTTTTTAGTGATGTTGATTGAGGGATAAATATTGGCCAGGACACAGGGGAGAACTCCCCTGCTCTTCTTCGAAATAGTGCCATGGGATCTTTAACGTCCCCCGAGAGCAGACAGGACCTCAGTTTAACGTCTCATCCGAGAGACAGCACCTCTGAGAGTGCGGCGCTCCCTCAGTACTGCCCCTCCGACAGTGCAATGGCACTCCCTCAGTACTGCCCCTCCGATAGTGCAGAACTCCCTCAGTACTGCCCCTCCAACAGTGCAGCATTCCCTCAGTACTGCCCCTCCATCAGTGCAGTGCTCCCTCAGTACTGCCCCTCCAACAATGCAGCATTCCCTCAGTACTGCCCCTCCAACAATGCAGCATTCCCTCAGTACTGCCCCTCCAACAGTGCAGTGCTCCCTCAGTACTGCCCCTCCAACAATGCAGCATTCCCTCAGTACTGCCCCTCCAACAATGCAGCATTCCCTCAGTACTGTCCCTCCAACAGTGCGGTGTTCCCTCAGTAATGCCCCTGCGACAGTGCGGCGCTCCCTCAGTAATGCCCCTCCGACAGTGCGGTGCTCCCTCAGTAATGCCCCTGCGACAGTGCGGTGCTCCTTCAGTACTGCCCCTGCGACAGTGCGGTGCTCCCTCAGTACTGCCCCTCCGACAGTGTGGTGTTCCCTCAGTAATGCCCCTGCGACAGTGCGGCGCTCCCTCAGTAATGCCCCTGCGACAGTGCGGCGCTCCCTCATAATGCCCCTCCGACAGTGCGGTGCTCTCTCAGTAATGCTCCCTCAGTAATGCCCCTGCGACAGTGCGGTGCTCCCTCATAATGCCCCTCCGACAATGAGGTGCTCCTTCAGTAATGCCCCACCGACAGTGTGGTGCTCCCTCAGTAATGCCCCTCCGACAGTATGGCGCTCCCTCGGTAATGCCACTCCAACAGTGCGGTGCTCCCTCAGTAATGCCCCTCTGACAGTGTAGCGGTCTCTCAGTACTGCCCCTCCGACAGTACGGCACTCCCTCAGTAATGCCCCTCCAACAGTGCGGTACTCCCTCAGTAATGCGCCTGCGACAGTGCAGCGTTCCCTCAGTACTGCCCTGGATTGGGAGATTGGTACTCGAACCAACAACCTTCTGACTCAAAAGCAAGCGTGCTACTCACTGAGCCACAGCTGACACAGGTGAGCAGGGATAATGGGATTCGGGGAGTTTGGGATATTGGGCGAATGGGAGAGCGGATAATGGGATGGAAAGAAAGAAAGTCTTGCATTTCTGTAGCGCCATTCACGACCACTGGAGGTCCCGAAGCACTTTACAGATAATGGAATACTTTTTGGAAGTGTAGTCACTGCTGTAATGTGAGAAACGCAGCATCCAATTTGTGCACAGCAAGCTCCCACAAACAGCAATGTGATAATGAGCAGATCACCTGTTGTTAGTGATGTTGGTTGAGTGATAAACAGTGAGGGAGTGTGGAGAAAGGTAACGCGAGTGTGCAGGTTGTGAATGTGGGAATCTGAATGTGATTTCCCGAGCCCGGTGAATACATTATAAATCCTGTATCTTTGTATTTAGCCTCCTCCCTCCTTCCCAAGTGTTTGCGGCAGTGATTGCAAAACAAGGGACTTTCCTCCAGCAGAGGAATCCAAAACCATTCACTCCCTTGCAGGCAGTGCAGCAGAAATGAAACGAAACCCATTGCAATCCAAATCCAGATCACAGCCTCGCTATCCAGACATACCGCAGTGAGAAACAGATCACACTGAGGCCAAGCAGCTTCTGCTATCAACAAACCCACTGCCAGCGCCCTCAACATTCACTGCTGCATGAACCGTTAGCAATTCCTGTTTGGGTGCTTCTTAGCCAAACAGCTGTGGGGGGGGTGTGGAACGGTTTGGGTGGAAGCGTGCTGGCTGTGCATGTCATGCGATAGGATTCTGCGCAAAGATTCTCCTCATCTCCACTCTGCTCAATTTTCTGATTCCATTAAATCTGTGCCCTCTGCTTACCGACACTCTAGCCAGTGGAAACACTTTCTCCTTATTTACCCCATCAAAACCCTTCATAAACTTGAACACTCGTACAGAACATCGAACTGAAATGGCAGGAGGGGAAAAGTCAAATTCGCAAAACCAGGCTCAGATACATAAAAGTCGGGAACAACTGGGAGTGTTTGATGGGACAATGTGGAGGGAGCTTTACTCTGTATCTAACCCCGTGCTATACCTGCCCTGGGAGTGTTTGATGGGACAGTGTAGAGGGAGCTTTACTCTGTATCTAACCCGTGCTGTACCTGCCCTGGGAGTGTTAGATGGGACAGTGTAGAGGGAGCTTTACTCTGTATCTAACCCGTGCTGTACCTGCCCTGGGAGTGTTAGATGGGACAGTGTAGAGGGAGCTTTACTCTGTATCTAACCCGTGCTGTACCTGCCCTGGGAGTGTTTGATGGGACAGTGTAGAGGGAGCTTTACTCTGTATCTAACCCTTGCTGTACCTGCCCTGGGAGTGTTTGATGGGACAGTGTAGAGGGAGCTTTACTCTGTATCTAAACCGTGCTGTACCTGCCCTGGGAGTGTTTGATGGGACAGTGTAGAGGGAGCTTTACTCTGTATCTAAACCGTGCTGTACCTGCCCTGGGAGTGTTTGATGGGACAGTGTAGAGGGAGCTTTACTCTGTATCTAACCCATGCTGTACCTGCCCTGGGAGTGTTTGATGGGACAGTGTAGAGGGAGCGTTACTCTGTATCCAACTGCTGTACCTGCCCTGGGAGTGTTTGATGGGACAGTGTAGTGGGAGCTTTACTCTGTATCCAACTGCTGTACCTGCCCTGGGAATGTTTGATGTGACAGTGTAGAGGGAGCTTTACTCTGTATCTAACCCGTGCTGTACCTGCCCTGGGAGTGTTTGATGGGACAGTGTAGAGGGAGCTTTACTCTGTATCCAAGTGCTGTACCTGCCCTGGGAATGTTTGATGTGACAGTGTAGAGGGAGCTTTACTCTGTATCTAACTCCCTGTACCTGCCCTTGGTTTCTGAAGTGATGAATGTGGCTGTAATTTAATTAAAGGAATCCTAGCACGGTCCACAGGATTGATTTATGATTGATAGCTAAAGCTCTTTATTAACTTACAGCCCTTAATGTGTTCTCTACCACTTGTAGTTTACAGCACGATAAAGCCTCATTTAAGCAAAATGCACAAAATCGTTCCATTTAAAAAGTAGTTTGGATGGATTAGTTTCACGGTAGTTTCATGTGCTTGTGTTGTGTACACTTAAATAACTGACAAACTGAGCCAGGAGAAATGTAACTTAACTTAACAGTGCTTTTATACAACCCCAAAGTGGAGTCTCAAACCAGCATGAACCAGAATGAGTGCAGCAACTGTGAATAGCTCCCGCAGGGTCCTAATGCCCGTCCAGTGAGCTGTACCAAATAAATAAGGTATGAACAGAAGAGGATGCTGGAGCAATACACAAGGGAGGAAGGAATCGAAGGATATGTTGATGGGGTGAGATGAAGAGGGGTGGGAGGCTGGTGTGGGGCATAAACACCGACTCAGACCAGTTTGGCTGAATGGCCTGTTTCTGTGCTGGACATTCGATGTAATACACACACGATATCATTCAGCTCCTTTTGAATGTGTGCGCGTTTGATGCTCTATCGCAGACTGAACTGGCGTGTTCACCACGAGGAAAATTTCCTTCTGGAGAGCCTGAAGAAACGACGGACACATATCTCCCGCCCCCGAAGTTATGTCAGCAGAGTGGGAAATTGGGAGAGTCGGAGAGCAGGAGAGTGGGAGAGGGAGAGTGGGAGCGTGTGAGAGAGAGAGAGAGTGAGAGAGAGGGAGAGCGGGAGAGAGGGAGAGAGGGAGAGTCGGACAGCGTGAGAGAGGGAGCGTGTGAGAGAGAGAGAGTGGGAGAGAGGGAGAGCGGGAGAGGGGGAGAGGGAGAGCATGAGAGAGGGAGAGCATGAGAGAGTGAGAGTCAGATAGCAGGAGAGCAGGAGAGAGGGAAAGAGGGAGAGTGGGAGAACGGGAGAGAGAGAGCGGGAGAGGGAGAGCGGGAGTGTGGGAAATCGGGAGAGTCAGAGAGAGGGAGAGAGGGAGAGAGGGAGAGAGGGAGAGTGGAAGATCGGGGGAGCGGGAGAGTGGGAGAATGGGGGAGAGAGAGTGAGAGTGAGAGTGAGAGAGTGAGAGAGTGAGTGAGGGAGAGCTGGAGAGCAGGAGAGCGGGTGAGCGGGAGAGCGGATGAGCGGATGAGCGGGAGAGCGGATGAGCGGATGAGCGGATGAGCGGATGAGCGGATGAGCGGGAGAGCGGGAGAGCGGGAGTGCGGGAGTGCGGGAGTGCGGGAGTGCGGGAGAGAGGGAGAGCAGGAGAGCGGGTGAGCGGGAGAGTGGGGGAGAGGGAGAGGGAGAGTGAGAGAGTGCGGGAGAGAAGGAGAGCAGGAGAGCGGGTGAGCGGGAAAGAGGGAGAGAGGGAGAGAGAGAGAGGGAGAGAGGGAGAGTGGGAGAGTGGGAGTGCGGGAGAGTGGGAGAGTGGGAGTGAGGGAGAGCGGGAAATCGAGAGAGTCGGAGAGCAAACGTGCGGGAGAGTGGGAGAGTGGGAGTGCGGGAGAGTGGGAGAGTGGGAGAGTGGGAGAGAGGGAGAGAGGGAGAGAGGGAGAGCTGGAAATTGGGAGCGTCGGAGAGCAAGAGAGCGGGAGAACGGGAGAGCAGGAGAGTGGGAGATGGGAGTCTCCGAGAGCATGAGTGCGGGAGAGTAGGAGAGTGGGAGAGAGGGGAGAGTGGGAGTGCGGGAGAGTGGGAGAGAGGGAGAGAGGGAGAGAGGGAGAGTGGGAGAGAGGGAGAGAGGGAGAGTGGGAAATCGGGAGAGTCGGAGAGTGGGAGAGGGAGAGAGTGGGAGTGCAGGAGAGTGGGAGAGTGGGAGTGCGGGAGAGTGGGAGTGCGGGAGAGTGGGAAATCGGGAGAGTCAGAGAGCAAGAGAGTGGGAGTGCGGGAGAGTCGGAGAGTGGGAGAGGGAGAGAGTGGGAGTGTGGGAGATGGGGAGAGTCGGAGAGCAAGAGAGAGGGAGAGAGGGAGAGAGGGAGAGAGGGAGAGAGGGAGAGAGGGAGAGAGGGAGAGAGCGGGAGAGAAGAAGAGTGAGAGAGGGAGAGCGGGAGAGAAGAAGAGCAGGAGAGCGGGTGAGCGGGAGAGAGGGAGAATGGGAGAGCAGGAGAGAGGGAGTGCAGGAGAGTGGGAGAGAGGGAGAGCGGGTGAGTGGGAGAGAGGGAGAGTGGGAGAGCAGGAGCGAGGGTGAGCGGGAGAGAGGGAGAGTGCGAGATGGGGAGAGAGGGACCGTGGGAGAGCAGGAGAGAGAGAGAGAACGGGAGTTGGGGAGAGAGGGACCGCGGGAGAGTGGGAGAGCGGGAGAACAGGAGTTGGGGAGAACGGGAAAGAGGGAGAGCGGATGAGTGGGAGAGTGTCTGCATATATTACAGCCATTTGTCATCATGGAATCATAGAAATTTACAGCACAGAAGGAAGCCATTTCAGCCCATCGTGTCTGCACCGGCCGACCAAGAGGCTATCCAGTCTAATCCCACTTTCCAGCTCTAGGTCCGTAGCCCTGTAGGTTACGGCACTTCAAGTGTACATCCAGGTACTTTTTAAATGTGGTGAGGGTTTCTGCCTCTACCACCCTTTCAGGCAGTGAGTTCCAGACCCCCACCACCCTCTGGGTGAAACGTCCCCTCAAATCCCGTCTAAACCTCCTACCAATTACTTTAAATCTATGCCCCCTGGTTAGTGACCCCTATACTAAGGAAAATAGATCCTTCCTATCCACTCTATCCAGGCCCCTCATAATGTTATACACTTCAATCAGGTCTCCCTTCAGCCTCCTCCAAAGAAAACAACCCCAGCCTACCCAATCTTTCCTCACAGCTAAAATTCTCCAGTCCAGGCAACATCCTCGTAAATCTCCTCTGTACCCTCCCCAATGCAACCACATCCTTCCTGTAATGTGGTGACCAGAACTGCACGCAGTACTCCAGCTGTGGCCTAACCAGTGTTTTATACAGTTCAAGCATAACCTCCCTGCTCTTGTATTTTATGCCTCGGCTAATAAAGGCAAGCATTCCGTATGCCTTCTTAAACACCTTATCCACCTGGCCTGCTACCTTCAGGGATCTGTGGACATGCACTCCCAGGTCCCTTTGTTCCTCTACACTTCTCAGTGTCCTACCATTTACTGTGTATTCCCTTACCTTGTTAGCCTTCCCCAAATAACTCACACTTCTCAGGATTAAATTCCATTTGCCACTGTTCTGCCCACCAGACTAGTAGATTAATACCTTCCTGCAGTCTGCAGCTTTCTTCTTTAGGGTTTAATTATGAGGGGGGAAATAGAGTATGAGAGTAAGTTTGCCGGGAACATAAAAACTGACTGCAAAAGCTTCTATTGTTATGTGAAGAGAAAAAGATTAGTGAAGACAAATGTAGGTCCCTTGCAGTCAGAATCAGGAGAATTTATAATGGGAAACAAAGAAATGGCAGACCAATTGAACAAATACTTTGGTTCTGTCTTCACTAAGGAAGACATAAATAACCTTCCGGAAGTACAAGGGGATCGAGGGTCACGTGAGAAGGAGGAACTGAAGGAAATCCTATTAGTCAGGAAATTGTGTTAAGGAAATTGATGGGATTGAGGCCGATAATTCCCCAGGGCCTGATAGTCTGCATCCCAGAGTACTTAAGGAAGTGGCCCTAGAAATAGTGGATGCATTGGTGGTCATTTTACAACATTCTGTAGACTCTGCTTCAGTTCCTTTGGATTAGAGGGTAGCTAATGTAACCCCACTTTTTAAAAAAGGAGGGAGAGTGAAAACAGGGAATTAGCCTGACATCGGTAGTGGGGAAAATGTTGGAATCAATTATTAAAGATGTAATAGCAGCGCATTTGGAAAGCAGTGACAGGATCGGTCCAAGTCAGCATGGATTTATGAAAGGGAAATCATGCTTGACAAATCTTCTAGAATTTTTTGAGGATGTAACTAGTAGAGTCGACAAGGGAGAACCAGTGGATGTGGTGTATTTGGACTTTCAAAAGGCTTTTGACAAGGTCCCACACATGAGATTAGTGTGCAAAATTAAAACACGTGATATTGGGGGTAATATATTGACGTGGATAGAGAACTGGTTGGCAGACAGGAAGCAAAGAATAGGAATAAACGGGTCCTTTTCAGAATGGCAGGCAGTAACTAATGGGGTACAGCAAGGTTCAGTGCTGGGACCCCAGCTATTTCCAATATACATGAATGATTTAGACAAAGGAATTGAATGTAATATCTCCAAGTTTGCAGATGACACTAAGCTGGGTGGCAGTGTGAGCTGTGAGGAGGATGCTAAATGGCTGCAGGGTGACTTGGACAGGTTAGGTGAGTGTGCAAATGCATGGCAGATGCAGTATAATGTGGATAAATGTGAGGTTATCTAATTTGGTGGCAAAAACAGGAAGGCAGAATATTATCTGAATGGTGACAGATTAGGAAAAGGGGAGGTGCAACGAGACCTGGGTGTCATGGTACATCAGTCATTGAAAGTTGGCATACAGGTATAGCAGGCAGTGAAGAAGGTAAATGGTATGTTGGCCTTCATAGCGAGAGGATTTGAGTATAGGAGCAGAGAGGTCTTACTGCAGTTGTACAGGGCCTTGGTGAGGCCTCACCTGGAATATTGTGTTCAGTTTTGGTCTCCTAATCTGAGGAAGGACATTTTTGCTATTGAATGAGTGCAGCGAAGGTTCACCAGATTGATTCCCGGGATGGCAGGACTGACATATGAAGAAAGACTGAATTGACTGGGCTTATATTCACTGGAATTTAGAAGAATGAAAGAGGATCTCATAGAAACATACAAAATTCTGACGGGATTAGACAGAATTAGATGCAGGAAGAATGTTCCCGATGTTGGGGAAGTCCAGAACCAGGGGACACAGTCTAAGGATAAGGGGTAAGCCATTTAGGACCGAGATGAGGAGAAACTTCTTCACTCAGAGAATTGTGAACCTGTGGAATTCTCGACCACAGAAAGTTGTTGAAGCCAGTTCGCTCGATATATTCAAAAGGGAGTTAGATGTGGCTCTTACAGCTAAAGGGATCAAGGGGTATGGAGAGAAAGCAGGAATGGGGTACTGCATGTTCAGCCATGATCATATTGAATCGTGGTGCAGGCTCGAAGGGCCGAATAGCCTACTCCTGCATCTATTTTCTATGTTTCTATGTTTCTATGTTTCATTATGAACCACACAACCGACTTTAGTATCATCTGCAAACTTCTTAATCATACCCGCAACATCCACGTCCAAATAATTGATGTATACATAGCCTCCTATTTTTTTTTGGCCAGCTGCATATCGGTCACAGAGAAACGCAACAGTTTGTTGAGACGTTTCCAAGACGACTTGTTGAGAAGCCCACAAGGTTGCGGATTCTGTTCGCCTCAATCTGGAGTGCAAAGTCTATAAAGAAAGACTTGCATTTATATAGCGCCTTTCACGATGTCCCAAAACACTTTGCAGCCAATGAGGAGCGGTCACTGCCGCAATGTAGGAAACGTAGCAGCCAATTTGCGCACAGCAAGCTCCCACAAACAGCAATGTGATAAATGACCAGATAACCTCTTTTAGTGATGTTGATAGAGGGATAAATATTGACCCGAGGACACCGGTGAGAACTTCCCTGCTCTTCTTCCAAATAGTGGGTGTGGGATCTTTTACATCCACCTGAGGGGGCAGACGGGGCCTCGGATTAGTTATTTAAAAAATTGAAGATGGGGAAGAAAGGCTGTTTGACAGAGAGCCGAGAATCGGGTAACCGAGGGTCTGTTTTGGCTGGGAAGGCGGGATGGATGTCTCGGGCGACTAATGGCGGGAGAGTGGGGCCAGGGCGGTTGGAGATCACGTGACGATAACTCCAGGAACACGCCCAGCCACAGTTGGCAACACCGGCAGGATGCTATCGGATGCCAGGGCAGCAAACTAACTGCAGACAGAGAGGCAGGGGAGAAAGGATGAATGCAATTATCATTTGACGATAGAACCATCTGTTGTCAATCAATAGTTGAATCACAGGAAGGGAGGAGGCACCCATTGCAAGACAGTGTGTCTGCACAGGACTGCGGGGGACTCGGATTGTCGGAACGCAGAGATCTCGGGGGGTTGTGGTGGGGGTGCGGGGGGGGGGGGGGAGGGGAGAGATGGTTGTAGTGCTGGAGGGGGTTACAGTGAACAGAAGATTTGACAGCGGTGTTTAAAATCATGAAGGGTTTAGATAGACTAAATAAAGAGAAACAGGTTACCAATGGCTGAAGGGTCGATACCCAGAGGCCACAGATTTAAGGTGATTGGCAAAAGAACATTAGGCAGCATGAGGAAAAACTTTCTTAAGCAGCGAGTGGTTAGGATTTGAGATGCACTGTCCGATAGAGTGGTGGAGGCAGATTCAAAAGGATAAATACTGGAAGCAGAATAAATTGCAGAGATACGGGGAAAGAGCGGGAGAGTGGGACCGTCTAGATTACCCTTCGAAAGAGCCGGCACCGTCTCGATGGGCTGAATAGCCTCCGTCTGTGCTGTACGATTCTATGATGCTGTGATTCTACAGGGAGGGACAAGGTCATGGAGGGATTTGAGAATTCACTTTGGATGCCGGGGACAAAGATCACACGGGCCTCTCTCTCCTCACTTGTCACCATTGTCACCAATGCAGGGAGACAGAGGGAAACAAAAAGGAGACAAAAGCAAAAGACAGAAAGGAGATGAGTAAAAGTGGAGGGCAGAGAAACCCAAGGCAAAAAAAAAAAAGGGCCACTGAATATAAAGGGGCTGCAGGAGGGGTCAAAACTAGAAATCATGGTTTAAAAACTAGGATTAAAACACTCTACCTAAAAGCACGCAGCATTCGAAATAAAGTAAATGAGTTGACGGCACAAATCATTACAAATGGGTATAATTTGGTGGCCATTACAGAAACATGGTTGCAGGGTGGCCAAGACTGGGAATTAAACATACAGGGGTATCTGACGATTCGGAAAGATAGACAAGAAGGGAAAGGAGGTGGGGTAGCTCTGTTAATAAAGGATGATATCAGGGCAGTTGTGAGAGACGATATTGGCTCTAATGAACAAAATGTTGAATCATTGTGGGTGGAGATTAAAGATAGTAAGGGGAAAAAGTCACTGGTGGGCGTAGTTTATAGGCCCCCAAATAATAACTTCACGGTGGGGCGGGCAATAATCAAGGGAATAATGGAGGCATGTGAAAAAGGAACGGCAGTAGTCATGGGGGATTTTAACCTACATATCGATTGGTCAACTCAAATCGCACGGGGTAGCCTTGAGGAGGAATTCATAGAATGCATACGGGATTGTTTCTTAGAACAGTATGTTACAGAACCTACAAGTGAGCAAGCTATCTTAGATCTGGTCCTGTGTAATGAGACAGGAAAAATAAACGATCTCCTCGTAAAAGATCTTCTCGGAATGAGTGATCACAGTATGGTTGAATTTGTAATACAGATTGAGGGTGAGGAAGTTGTGTCAGAAACGAGCGTACTATGCTTAAACAAAGGGGACTACAGTAGGATGAGGGCAGAGTTGGCTAAAGTAGACTGGAAACACAGACTAAACAGTGGCACAATTGAGGAACAGTGGAGGACTTTTAAGGAGCTCTTGCATAGTGCAGAACAAAAATATATTCCAGTGAAAAAGAAGGGCGGTAAGAGAAGGGATAACCAGCCGTGGATAACCAAGGAAATAAAGGAGAGTATCAAATCAAAAACCAATGCGTATAAGTAGGCCAAGGTTAGTGGGAAACTAGAAGATTGGGAAAATTTTAAACAACAGCAAAGAATGACTAAGAAAGCAAAAAAGAAAGGAAAGATAGATTACTAAAGTAAACTTGCGCAAAACATAAAAACAGATAGTAAAAGCTTTTACAGATATATAAAATGAAAAAGAGTGACTAAAGTAAATGTTGGTCCCTTAGAAGATGAGAAGGGGGATTTAATAATGGGAAATGTGGAAATGGCTGAGACTTTAAACAATTATTTTGCTTCGGTCTTCACAGTGGAAGACACAAAAACGATGCCAAAAATTGCTGGTCACAGGAATGTGGGAAGGGAGGACCTTGAGACAATCACTATCACTAGGAGGGGTAGTGCTGGACAGGCTAATGGGACTCAAGGTAGAAAAGTCCCCTGGTCCTGATGAAATGCATCCCAGGGTATTAAAAGAGATGGCGGAAGTTATAGCAGATGCATTCGTTAAAATCTACCAAAATTCTCTGGACTCTGGGGAGGTACCAGCGGATTGGAAAGCAGCTAATGTAACACCTCTGTTTAAAAAAGGGGGCAGACAAAAGGCAGGTAACTATAGGCCAGTTAGTTTAACATCTGTAGTGGGGAAAATGCTTGAAACTATCATTAAGGAAGAAATAGCGGAACATCTAGATAGGAATAGTGCAATCAAGCAGACGCAGCATGGATTCATGAAGGGGAAATCATGTTTAACTAATTTACTGGAATTCTTTGAGGATATAACGAGCATGGTGGATAGAGGTATACTGATGGATGTGGTGTATTTAGATTTCCAAAAGGCATTCGATAAGGTGCCACACAAAAGGTTACTGCAGAAGATAGAGGTACGCGGAGTCAGAGGAAATGTATTAGCATGGATAGAGAATTGGCTGGCGAACAGAAAGCAGAGAGTCGGGATAAATGGGTGCTTTTCGGGTTGGAAATCGGTGGTTAGTGGTGTGCCACAGGGATCGGTGCTGGGACCACAACTGTTTACAATATACATAGATGACCTGGAAGAGGGGACAGAGTGTAGTGTAACAAAATTTGCAGATGACACAAAGATTAGTGGGAAAGCGGGTTGTGTAGAGGACACAGAGAGACTGCAAAGAGATTTGGATAGGTTAAGCGAATGGGCTAAGGTTTGGCAGATGGAATACAATGTCGGAAAGTGTGAGGTCATCCACCTTGGGAAAAAAAACAGGAAAAGGGAATATTATTTGAATGGGGAGAAATTATAATATGCTGAGGTGCAGAGGGACCTGGGGTCCTTGTGCATGAATCCCAAAAAGTTAGTTTGCAGGTGCAGCAGGTAATCAGGAAGGCAAATAGAATGTTGGCCTTCATTGCGAGAGGGATGGAGTGCAAAAGCAGGGAGGTCCTGCTGCAACTGTACAGGGTATTGGTGAGGCCGCACCTGGAGTACTGTGTGCAGTTTTGGTCACCTTTCTTAAGGAAGGATATACTAGCTTTGGAGGGGGTACAGAGACGATTCACTCGGCTGATTCTGAAGATGAGGGGGTTACCTTATGATGATAGATTGAGTAGACTGGGTCTTTACTCCTTGGAGTTCAGAAGGATGAGGAGTGATCTTATAGAAACATTTAAAATAATGAAAGGGATAGACAAGATAGAGGCAGAGAGGTTGTTTCCACTGGTCGGGGAGACTAGAACTAGGGGGCACAGCCTCAAAATACGGGGGAGCCAATTTAAAACCGAGTTGAGAAGGAATTTCTTCTCCCAGAGGGTTGTGAATCTGTGGAATTCTCTGCCCAAGGAAGCAGTTGAGGCTAGCTCATTGAAGGTATTCAAGTCACAGATCGATAGATTTTTAACCAATAAGGGAATTAAGGGTTACGGGGAGCGAGCGGGTAAGTGGAGCTGAGTCCGCGACCAGATCAGCCATGATCTTATTGAATGGCGGAGCAGGCTCGAGGGTCTAGATGGCCTACTCCTGTTCCTAATTCTTATGTTCTTATGTTCTTATGTAGGCAGTCCCTCGAAACCGAGGAAGACTCGCTTCCACTCCAAAAGTGAGTTCTCAGGTGACTGTACAGTCCAATATGGGAATTACAGACTCTGTCACAGGTGGGACAGACAATGGTTGAGGGAAAGGGTGGGTGGGACAGGTTTGCCGCTCGCTCCTTCCGCTGCCTGCGCTTGTTTTCTGCATGCTCTCGGCGACGAGACTCGAGGTGCTCAGCGCCCTCCCGGATGCTCTTCCTCCACTTTGGGCGGTCTTTGGCCAGGGACTGCCAGGTGTCAGTGGGGATGTCGCATTTTATCAGGGAGGCTTTGAGGGTGTCCTTGTCACGTTTCCTCTGCCCACCTGGGACTCGCTTGCCGTGTAGGAGTTCCGAGTAGACCGCTTGCTTTGGGAGTCTCGTGTCGGGCGTGCGGACGATAGGGCACGCCCAACTTGCGGAGGCAGCGCTGGTGGTACTTCTCCAGCGCTTTGAGGTGTCTGCTGTATATGGTCCACGTCTCGAAGCCATACAGGAGGGCGTGTATCACTACTGCCACCATTACCCTACATACACTCGTGTTCTGTTCTGTACCTGAATTCCCCACTCCTTTGTGCATTGCTGCAAATGTATTTATATTCAAGGATATTTGCGCGACCCAGTTCCCAGTCTATCCCAATCCAGCCACAATCTTATTTCCTTCTTCTGGAGGTCCCTTGACTTCTCTGCTGATCTTTTGAACCCTTGTGGTGTTGCACACCGATTGCCACACAATGCAACAGCAGCAACCTGTATTTATAGAGCGCCTTTAACGTAGTGAAACGTCCCAAGCCGCTTCACAGGAGCGTTATCAGACAGAATTTGACACTGAGCCACAGAAGGAGAAATTAGGGCAGGTGACCAAAAGCTTGGTCAAAGAGGTATGTTTTAAGGAGTATCTGGAAGGAGGAAAGAGAGGTGGAGAGGTTTGGGGGGGGAGTTCCAGAGCTTGGGGCCCAGGCAACAGAAGGTACGGCCACCGATGGTTGAGCGATTATAATCAGGGATGCTCGGGAGGGCAGAATTAGAGGAGCGCAGAGATCTCGGGTGGGGGGGAAGGGGGTGGAGGAGATTACAGAGATAGGGAGGGGCGGGGCCGTGGAGGGATTTTAAAACAAGGATGAGGGTCTTAAAATCACAGCGTTGCTGGGCCGGGAGCGGGGGGAGACAGAGAGAGATGCTGGGTCCTCATTTTCACCCCACAGGCCAACAATCGGCCTGGATAGGGGTAGGAGAGGCAGTAGTTGGCAGACCCCACCTCAGTTTATTAATAACCAACAACAAAGTTACAACACAACCGAGTGCACTGACTCTGGGTCTCCGCCCTTTCCGAAAACACTCTCCACATATCGCCGATTGTTCCAAGACCGCATACCTGTTAATGATTCAATGCTGCATTCGATTGTCATGCTGGAGCTCCAATCGGCAGCTCCCTGCACCGAATCCTGGGGGTGGGGTGGGGGTGCGAGGTGGTGTGGGGAGTGGGAGTGGGAATTGGGTGGGAATGGGAGTGGGAGTGGGAGTGGGAGTGGTGTGGGAGTGGAAGTGGGGTGGGAGTGGGGGTGGGGGTGGGAGTGGGAGTGGGTTCTGGTGGGGTTGGGGGTGGGGTGCGAGTGGGGATGGGGATGGGGTGGGTGTGGGGGTGGGGGTGTAGTGAGATGTCCAAAGCACTTTACAGCCAATGAAGTACTTTTTGAAGTGTAGTCACTGTTGTAATGTAGAAAACGCAGCAGGCAGGATTGTGCACAGCAAGCTCCCACAGACAGCAATGTGATAATGACCAGATCATCTGTTTTTTAGTGATGTTGGTTCAGAGATAAATATTGGCCCCAGGACACTGGGGATAACTCCCCTGCTTTTCTTCGAAATAGTGCCATGGGGTCTTTGACATCCACCTCGGGGGGGGGGCAGACGGGGCCTCGGTTTAACGTCTCATCGGGAAAGCGGCACCTCCAACAGCGCAGCACTCCCTCAGCACTACACTGGGAGAGTCAGCCTCGAATGTGAAACTCGCACTCAATCAAGATCAGCACTGTCCCTTTAAGAAAGAAATCCCCTCCGGGCTCAGCTTAGTTCCCGATAACATGAAGGATCTCGCCGCCTGAAAGGGGCAGCGTCTTTTTCAGCAGCCAGGGCGGGAGAGAAGTGCTTGCATTTCTGTTGCGCATTCCTCAGGCCGTCCCAAAGTCCTTCACAGCCAAAGAAGTACTATTGAAGTGTCGTCACTCTTGTAATGTGGGAAACGCGGCAGCCACTTTGCGCACAGCAAGCTCCCACAAACAGCAATGAATTAATGACTAGAGAAGCTGTTTTTACCGATGTGGGTTGAGGGATAAATATTGGCCAGGTTTCAGGTTTTTTTTTGGGTGCTCGAGCCTCTGGTGTGTGGCTACAACCCGCAATCTCCTGACTCAGAGGCGAAGGCACTAACCACAGCTGACATTGCAATATCCTGAAGCGCTTCGCAATCAACGGAATTGGCTGTTGGAGGGCAGTCGCTGTGGTTTGGGGAGACCAACGCGGCAGCCATTTTGTGAACAGCGGGATCCTTGCAAATAGGAAGCTCTGCGTTTGCTTGCCTGAGAGTCGCGGGCGGGCGGGGCGGGGGGGGCAGAGGGTGTGGGGGGGGGGGGGCGTGCTCGACTTTAGCCGTCGTGGCGAGCGAGCCAAGGGGAGGGGATTACATTTGATGGTGCCATGGCCCGCCGGTGGTTCCGTGAGTCTAGCCAGCGGTGGGGGGGAGCCAACCCCTCTGAGCGGCGTGAGCGGCTCTCGGCTCGTGCTCGTGGGAGGGGCTGCACAGATCGGGCCTCAGAGTCCTGGAGGATAGGGAGAGGAAGATCCCACTGGGTTTCCCGCTCCTGCTCGCTCGCTACTGCCCTCTGCTGGTAGGTGGACAGCGAGCACGGGTGGGTGGGCGGCTGTGATGGCCACCACAGTCGAATAGTCCGCTGACAATCTGGCCTCCCCACCTACCCCTCGAGCTTTGGCACACTTCGGGCTCGTTTGTCTGAAACTCCCTGCCTGATCTCCCTCCCTCTCTGCTGCTCACCCCACCTTGAAAAGCCTCCTGTGCATCCAATGTTTCGAACGTGCTTTGGCTCAATCTCTCCTGCTCGGCCTCGGCGCGCTCTCTCCGTGAAGTGCCATCGGGAAACTAACAGCCCACTGCAGTCAGCTGTGGCTCAGTGGGCAGCACTCTTGTCTCTGAGTCAGCAGCTTGTGGGTTCAAGTCCCACTCCAGAGACTTGAGCACAAAAATCCAGGCTGACATTTCAGGTGCAGTGCTGAGGGAGTGCCACACTGTCGGAGGTGCCGTCTTTCGATTGTGACGTTAAACCGAGGTAGATGTAAAGGATCCCATGGCACTATTTGACGAAGAGCTGGGGAGTTAGCCCTCAACTAACATCACTAAAATAGATCATCTGGTCATTATCTATTTCGGATGAGGCGTTAAACCGGGGCCCCGTCTGCTCTCTCAGGTGGACGTAAAAGATTCCATGGCACTATTTCGAAGACGTGCAGGGGAGTTCTCCCCAGTGTCCTGGACAATATTTATCCCTCAATCAACATAACAAAAACAGATTATCTGGGTCATTATCACATTGCTGTTTGTGGGAGCTTGCTGTGCGCAAATTGGCTGCCGTGTTTCCTACATTATAACAGTGACTACACTCAAAAAAGTACTTCATTGGCTGTAAAGCGCTTTGGGACGTCCTGAGGTTGTGAAAGGCGCTATAGAAATGCAAGTTCTTTCTTTCTGTTACAAACGCAAGCCTGTGTCGTGTGCAGATGTATTCAGGCTCCAGCCCTGCAACCCCGCGATCTCTGCGCTCCTCCAATTCTGGCGTCTCGCCACAAACCCCGATTTCCTTCGCCCCCACCATTGGGTGACCGAGCCTTCAGCCTCCTGGGCTCTGAGCTCCGAGTTTCTCTCTCTGAAACTCTCCGCCTCTTGGTCAAGCACTGACCACACTTGATCAGCTCCGCTGGGCGGGCCACATCGTTCGCATGCCCGACACGAGACTCCCAAAGCAAGCGCTCTACTTGGAACTCCTTCACGGCAAACGAGCCAAAAGTGGGCAGAGGAAACGTTACAAGGACACCCTCAAAGCCTCCCTGATAAAGTGCAACATCCCCACTGACACCTGGGAGTCCCTGGCCAAAGACCACCCTAAGTGGAGGAAGTGCATCCGGGAGGGCGCTGAGCACCTCGAGACTCGTCGCCGAGAGCATGCAGAAATCAAGCTCAGGCAGCGGAAGGAGCGTGCGGCAAACCTGTCCCACTCACCCTTCCCTCAACCACTGTCTGTCCCACCTGTGACAGAGACTGTAATTCCTCTATTGGACTGTTCAGCCACCTATGTGGAAGCAATTCCTAGGGACTGCTTATGATGACCTTTGAAGATCAGTCACCGCTGCAGCTTCGGGAAATGTAGCAACCAATTTACGAACAGCAAGCCCCCGCAAACAGCGAAAGAGACGATCAACCGGCTAAACTGGGGTTTTTTTGATGGGAGTCTGCTGATTGACAGAGCAAATGTCGCTGTAAAACTGGCTCGGTGACAATCGAGAGGGCAACGCCCCTGTAAGCGGAGCTTTCTTTGTGCAGCAATCCAGTGTAAAGCGATTAGATCTAATTGTTCACGTGATATAAATAAATTCTTCTGCGGCCAGTGAACAGTTAAGAGTCATAGTGAAACTCCAACAAGTTGCATATATATAGAGGCAGCGGGACCGGGAAAAATTCAGAGAAGCTCTCGTCCTTTGATGACAGCCTGAGACCTCCAGGAGCCGACCTCTCCCCAGCGGACACTCGCTCGCTCTCTCTCGTCCTTCGCGATCACTTCGACCCGCCATCATGACCCTCCGCGCCCAACTGGCTCTCCTGCTCTGCGCCCTGCTGTGTCGTTCCTGCGCGGGTAAGACACTAAATCCCCTTCTGGTAACGGTAAATGGGAAACGTTGAGGGGCTTGCGGAAATCTGTTACCCATTGGCAACTGAGTGAGGGGGGGGGGGGGGGGGTGGATCGCTGTGGAGGGCCAAATCGAACGTCAAATTTCCTTACAGTGCCAGCTGTGGCTCAGTGGGTAGCACTCTCGCCCCTGGGTCAGAAGATCGTGGGTTCAAGTCCCACTCCAGGGACTTGAGCACATAAAGAAATCTAGGCTGACACTCCCAGTGCAGTACTGAGGGAGTGCCGCACTGTCGGAGGTGCCGTCTTTCGGATGAGACATTAAACCGAGACCCCGTCTGCTCTCTCAGGCGGATGTAAAAGATCCCATGGCACTATTTCGAAGAAGAGCAGGGGAGTAATCCCCGGTGTCCTGGGGCCAATATTTATTCCTCAATCAACATCACTAAAACAGATGATCTGGTCATTATCAGGTTGCTGTTTGTGGGAGCTTGCTGTGCGCAAATTGGCTGCCGCGTTTCCCACATTACAACACTGACTACACGCCAAAAAAGTACTTTGTTGGCTGTAAAGTGTTTTGAGACGTCCGGTGGTCCTGAAAGGTGCTATATAAATGCAATGTAACCCCACTTTTTAAAAAAGGAGGGAGAGAGAAAACAGGGAATTATAGACCGGTCAGCCTGACATCGGTAGTGGGTAAAATGATGGAATCAATTATTAAGGATGTCATAGCAGTGCATTTGGAAAGAGGTGACATGATAGGTCCAAGTCAGCATGGATTTGTGAAAGGGAAATCATGCTTGACAAATCTTCTGGAATTTTTTGAGGATGTTTCCAGTAGAGTGGATAAGGGAGAACCAGTTGATGTGGTATATTTGGACTTTCAGAAGGCGTTCGACAAGGTCCCACATAAGAGATTGATGTGCAAAGTTAGAGCACATGGGATTGGGGGTAGTGTACTGACATGGATTGAGAACTGGTTGTCAGACAGGAAGCAAAGAGTAGGAGTAAATGGGTACTTTTCAGAATGGCAGGCAGTGACTAGTGGGGTACCGCAAGGTTCTGTGCTGGGGCCCCAGCTGTTTACACTGTACATTAATGATTTAGATGAGGGGATTAAATGTAGTATCTCCAAATTTGCAGATGACACTAAGTTGGGTGGCAGTGTGAGCTGCGAGGAGGATGCTGTGAGGCTGCAGAGCGACTTGGATAGGTTAGGTGAGTGGGCAAATGCATGGCAGATGAAGTATAATGTGGATAAATGTGAGGTTATCCACTTTGGTGGTAAAAACAGAGAGACAGACTATTATCTGAATGGTGACAGATTAGGAAAAGGGGAGGTGCAAAGAGACCTGGGTGTCATGGTACATCAGTCATTGAAGGTTGGCATGCAGGTGCAGCAGGCGGTTAAGAAAGCAAATGGCATGTTGGCCTTCATAGCAAGGGGATTTGAGTACAGGGGCAGGGAGGTGTTGCTACAGTTGTACAGGGCATTGGTGAGGCCACACCTGGAGTATTGTGTACAGTTTTGGTCTCCTAACCTGAGGAAGGACATTCTTGCTATTGAGGGAGTGCAGCGAAGGTTCACCAGACTGATTCCCGGGATGGCGGGACTGACCTATCAAGAAAGACTGGATCAACTGGGCTTGTATTCACTGGAGTTCAGAAGAATGAGAGGGGACCTCATAGAAACATAAAAAATTCTGACGGGGTTAGACAGGTTAGATGCAGGAAGAATGTTCCCAATGTTGGGGAAGTCCAGAACCAGGGGTCACAGTCTAAGGATAAGGGGTAAGCCATTTAGGACCGAGATGCGGAGGAACTTCTTCACCCAGAGAGTGGTGAACCTGTGGAATTCTCTACCACAGAAAGTTGTTGAGGCCAATTCACTAAATATATTCAAAAAGGAGTTAGATGAGGTCCTTACTGCTAGGGGGATCAAGGGGTATGGCGAGAAAGCAGGAATGGGGTACTGAAGTTGAATGTTCAGCCATGAACTCATTGAATGGCGGTGCAGGCTAGAAGGGCCGAATGGCCTACTCCTGCACCTATTTTCTATGTTTCTAAGTCTTTTTTCCCGATTAACCTGTCAGCGAACTGACTTGGGGGGTTAGAGAATGCAAGCCTGCGGTTCCATTCCGGGGTATCCGCGATCACAATCTTTTGAAGGAAGATGCATTTCTGTAGTGCTTTTCACAACCTTAGGACATCCAAAGCGCTTTTTTTGAAGTGTAGTCACTGTTGTAATGTAGGAAACGCAGCAGCCAAATTTGCGCACAGCTAGCTCCCACAAACAGCAATGTGATAATGACCAGGTAATCTGTATGAGTGATGTTAGTTGAGGAATAAATATTAAGCAGGACTCTGGGGATAGTGACCGTGGGATCGTTTACATCCACCTGAGAGAGCAGATGGGACTTCGGTTTAACTTCTCATCCAAAAGACAGCACCTCCGACAGTGCAGCCCTCCCTCAGCGTTCCACTGGGAATGTCAGCCTGGATTTTTGCGCTCGAGTCCCTGGAGTGGGATTTGAACCCGCAACATTCTGACTTAGAGGCGAGCATACGACTGATGGAATGGGTGAAACATCGGGCAGTCTCCGTTCACGAGTCCGCGCTCCTCCCTGGCAGATTTTCTCTTTGATGCGTAGCGCTCAGGAGATCCGAATACCCCAGGGTCAGGGACAGAAGCCTGCCTGCCACTCTTTTTCTCCCGGAGGAGTTGCGGTTTAGATTTTCAAACAGGCGCCCGTGCGTAAATCTGACGTTTCAGATCCACCGCCTGTTACAGAGACGGCGTGAATTTATCGAACCGGCTTTCTATAACCATCGCCCAATCCCCGCGAAGGAAGATTCATGGGGGCCAACTGAAAAATCCAACCCCCTTTGTTTCCACAGCGACCAGCGTTTCCCCCTCGCCCCCCCAACCCCCGGGGTCCGATTCCACACGGGGCCCACTCGCTATCTGCCCGAGTGGCCGCCCTTCATATGTGCGCCGGGATAGCGAGCTGGCTATTCGACTGTGGTGGCAGCGCCGCCGAGCAACAACTCGCCCTCAGCCACCATCCGCCCAGCACCGAGCCTTCTCACCCGCTCATTAGATCCGGAGTGGGATGGGGTGGGGGCAGAATTTAGTTCAATGCTTCCCCCCACAAGCTCTCCCCCCCCCCCCCGCCCCCAGCGATTGAGGTTACTGACGTTAATTGTAGGACCCCCACCACATGCATCACATCACCTTCCCCACCCGCGTCTGAAACCCCCTCCCCCCCCCCCCCCCCACCCCACGGTGAAGTCACAGACTGAGAATGTAAGCGGTGTTCAACGCGATCTCTGAACCCGCACAAACCCGGGGGTGGGGTTCCTGTTGCCGTGCTGTGGTGGCATGCAGCTGCGAATACCGCGGCTAATTACTGTGTTAATCGATATTAATCTTTTATATTTACCCATTCTCGGGAAGAGGGCATCGCTGGCAAGGTGGCCGTTTATTGCCTGTCTCCAGTTACCCCGAGACGGGGGGGGGGGGTGGTGTTGAGAAATGTTCCCTGAAATCTTTTTTAGGGTTGCCGGGGGGGGTGGGGGGGGGCGGTCCTTTTAACCTTTCGCAATACCGTGCATGCGTGGATTTTCTATTGAAACTCCCCTCTCCCCGTGGAGGGAGCGTTGGTGGTGGACTTTCTTCATCATCATGGGCAGTCCCTCGGAGTCGAGGAAGACTTGCTTCCACTCTAAAAGTGAGTTCTCAGGTGAGTGAAGAGTCCAATACGGGAATTACAGTCTCTGTCACAGGTGGGACAGACAGTGGTTGGAGGAAAGGGTGGGTGGGGAGTCTGGTTTGCCGCACGCTCCTTCCGCTACCTGCGCTTGTTTTCTGCGTGCTCTCGGCGACGGGACTCGAGGTGCTCCACACCCTCGCCTTTTCCCTGAAACTCTGTCAGCGAGTTTGATACAACAGAGTGGTCCGCTCGGCCGCTTCGGGAGGGGCCGTGAAGCGTCAGCCACGGTGAGTGTGGGGCAGGAGTCACCTGTAGGCCCACACTTCACACGCTCAGGCCTATAGGTGACTCCTGTCCCGCACCCAACGTGGCCGGCTCTTAACGGCCCCTCAGACGTGGCCGCTCGGTTTGTCCCAAACCCGTTGCCAGCGGCTCAAGAAAGCGGCCCAGCCCCACCTTCCCCGGGCGACTCAGGGTGAGCGATAAAATGCCTGCCTTGCCAGCGTCGCCCACGTCCACAAAGAATGAATTATTTTTCGAGACGACCGGTGGTGTGAGCGGGGAGCTGTGTCTGCAGGGAGTGAGGCTGAGAGACAGAGGCACGGGAGTGTGGCACCATTCTATGACCCTCTGGGGTAAATTGGTCAGCGCTCCCACTCCCGCTCTCCCTCACCGCCACAGGTGAAGACCAGTGAGTAACGCCTCTTCCGATTTCTCTCTCTCCGTCTGCGCAGGAACCCGGGGCGATGATGGGGCCTTTGATTGCTGCCTGGACGTCAGTCACAAGGTGATCCCCAGGCACATCGTGGCAGATTACCAGGTGCAGGACGCGTCAACGAGCTGTCGTATCTCCGCAGTGATGTAAGTAGAAAGAGGCCCAAGTTTTGCCCAGCCCAGCTCCAGCCCAGCCCATCTCCTGTCCAGCCCCAGCCCAGCCCATCGCAGCCCAGTTCCAGCCCATCTCCTGCTCAGCCCGGCCCAGCCCAGCCCAGCCCATCTCCTGCTCAGCTCCAGCCCAGCCCAGCCCAGCCCAGCTCCTGATCAGTCCATCTCCTGCTCAGCCCAGTTCCAGCCCATCTCCTGCCGAGCCCCAGCCCAGCCCATCTCAGCCCAGTTCCAGCCCATCTCCTGCCCAGCCCAGCCCATCTCCTGACCAACTCCAACCCAGCTCAGCCCAGCTCCAGCCCAGCCCAGCTCAGCCCAGCTCCAGCCCATCTCCTGCCCAGCCCAGCCCAGTTCAGCCCAGCCCAGCTCAGCCCAGCTCAGCTCCAGCCCAGCTCAGCTCCAGCCCAGCTCAGCTCCGCTTCAGCCCAGCCCAGCCCAGCCCCAGCCCAGCTCAGCCCAGCTCCAGCCCAGCTCCAGCCCAGCTCAGTCCAGCTCCAGCCCAGCTCAGTCCAGCCCAGCTCCAGCCCAGCTCCTGATCAGTCCATCTCCTGCTCAGCCCAGTTCCAGCCCAGCCCCAGCCCAGCCCATCTCAGCCCAGTTCCAGCCCATCTCCTGCCCAACTCCAACCCAGCTCAGCCCAGCTCCAGCCCAGTTCAGCCCAGCCCAGCTCAGCCCAGCTCAGCTCCAGCCCAGCTCTAGCCCAGCTCAGCTCCGCTTCAGCCCAGCCCCAGCCCAGCTCAGCCCAGCTCCAGCCCAGCTCCAGCCCAGCTCCAGCCCAGCTCCAGCCCAGCTCCAGCCCAGCTCCAGCCCAGCTCAGACCAGCTCCAGACCAGCTCAGCCCAGCTCCAGCCCAGCTCAGCCTACCCAGCATCCCCCACATACTACCTCACCAACCCCCACCCACACCCCGTCACACATCCCCACCCTCACATAAGAACATAAGAATTAGGAACAGGAGTTCCATCTAGCCCCTCGAGCCTGCTCTGCCATTCAACAAGATCATGGCTGATCTGGCCGTGGACTCAGCTCCACTTACCCGCCCGCTCCCCGTGACCCTTAATTCCCTTATTGGTTAAAAATATATCTATCTGTGACTTGAATACATTCAATGAGGTAGCCTCAACTGCTTCCTTGGGCAGAGAATTCCACAGATTCACAACCCTCTGGGAGAAGAAATTCCTTCTCAACTCGGTTTTAAATTGGCTCCCCCGTATTTTGAGGCTGTGCCCCCTAGTTCTAGTCTCCCCGACCAGTGGAAACAACCTCTCTGCCTCTATCTTTTCTATCCCTTTCATTATTTTAAATGTTTCTATAAGATCACCCCTCATCCTTCTGAACTCCAACGAGTAAAGACCCAGTCTACTCAATCTATCATCATAAGATAACCCCCCCATCTCCGGAATCAGCCTAGTGAATCGTCTCTGTACCCCCTTCACCCCCCCCTCCACACACCCCACATCCACTCACACAACCCCAGACACCCCCTCACACACCTCACATCCCCCTCAAACTCACCCAACCACCCCCCTTAGACACCCCATCCCACCTCAGACCCATCACATGCCCACCCACACCCTCACACCCTCACACTCCCACTCACATCCCCTCACACCCTCACACTCCCACCTCCCTCACACCCCACACTCCCACCCACTCCCCCTCACACCCCACACTCCCACCCACTCCCCCTCACACCCTCACACCCCACACTCCCACCCACATCCCCTCACACCCTCACACTCACACATCCCCTCACACCCTCACACTCCCACCCACACTCCCTCACACCCTCACTCTCCCTCACACCCTCACACTCCTCACACCCTCACACTCCCTCACACCCTCACACTCCCTCACACCCTCACACTCCCTCACACCCTCACACTCCCTCACACTCCCACCCACACCCCCCACACCCCTTCACACCCCCACCCACACCCCTCTCACACCCCACACTCCCACCCACCCTCATACTCCCACTCACACCTCCTCACACCCCCACACTCCCACCCACAGCACCCTCACTCTCTTCCACACCCCACTCACTCTCTCACACCCCCCACACTTCCACCCACACCCCTCTCACACACCCTCACACCCCCTCACTCTCACACACTCCCACCCACAGCAATGACCCAGGGACAATTAGTTATCTGAATATAAAATAATGCCACTTCAATCACCGCCTCCTTTGACTGATGTTAAGCACCACTCCCACGGACGCTGACTGCCCCCACCCCGTGCAACCACTCCCCAACTGTAAGCCTGGACAGGCTATTTGACCTCCGCGGGCATCACAGCCAAACCAATCCGGTGCTTGCCCCGTGGAGGACGTGTGGCAGTACCTCGCTGCTTGGGGGGGAGTGTGCACACCAGGGCGAGAGGGAGGAAAATCAACCACCCACACCTCCCGGCACCGCGATCATCAGCTGGGAGCGTGGGATCGCCCTGTGCGCACAACCGCCAGCTACTGAGGTAGTGAGAAGGCGATCTGGGATGGGAAGCCTGGCTGACCCCCAATTTCACCCACTCACCTCAGCACAGAGCAGGGGATATAATGTGCAGAGGCTGCGGTGGGCAAAACAACACACTGGGAGGTGGCTCGAGTTGCGAGGTGGTGATGGGGTGCGGAGGTGGCGCTGACTGGGTTATTGTTAATGTTAAAACGAAACCTTGTATTGCAGATTCATCACGGTCAAAGACAGGAAACTGTGTGCTCCAAGCAAAGCTCGGTGGGTGAAGCGATTAATGAAGAGATGTGACAGAATCAACCTGTCACGGTGAGCGGAACACAAACTCTCCCCGGCTTCTAACCACACCTCTGGGCTTACCTCAATATAACATCAGTGTTTAAGGGGTGCAGCGCAGCGGGCCAGGGCTGCCTATCATCTCTCAGCTCTGACCTTGAGCGCAGGCCAACAGCCCATTGACCCTGTATCTAACCAGTGCAGTACCTGCCCTGGGAGTGTTTGGTGGGACAGTATAGCGGGAGCTTTACTCTGTATCTAACCCGTGCTGTACCTGCCCTGGGAGTGTTTGGTGGGACAGTGTAGAGGGAGCTTTACTCTGTATCTAACCTCCTGTACCTGCCCTGCGAGTGTTTGATGGGACAGTGTAGAGGGAGCTTTACTCTGTATCTAACCCGTGCTGTACCTGCCCTGGGATTGTTTGGTGGGACAGTGTAGAGGGAGCTTTACTCTGTATCTAACCCCCTGTACCTGCCCTGCGAGTGTTTGATGGGACAGTGTAGAGGGAGCTTTACTCTGTATCTAACCTGCGCTTTTTGTAATCAGTTATGGTGGAATTTGAAATCTCCAACTCTGAGGTAGTAATGCAGTATCCATGACAACTAGCCTAACTAGCATTGTTCTGTGCATCGTGTATCAGTCTATGTTTCGGTGCAATGGATGGAAAATGTTCTTGTACCTAAGTCTTTCCCTTTGCTTCCTTCTCTCTAGTGGACAGTAAATCTGAGCCAAGATGATCGAGGGATGGAGTGAGAGACTGCGGGAGTGGCGCGACTCCCAGCCGGACCGTGGGTAGTCCGCAGTACCTTTCATCTTCAGCCTCCCTTACTTTATGGCAAACTCGACCCGACACTTCCCGAATAATGTGAATCCACTCCCTCCCCGTAAATGTAGCCTGGGACTGCGAGTAACCATAATCTCCGTCCCATTGTCAGGGGACTGCATCACTTCATCACTATTGCATTGTGGCTCACCCCTTTCAGCCCACGGGAGGTCACGAAAGGTGACTGGTGTGGGAAATGGGAAATATAACGTTGCTGCACTCAAATTCGGGTTCGGAGGCATTTCTGGGCAGTGTAGAGGGAGCTTTACTCTGTATCTAACCCGTGCTGTACCTGTCCTGGGAGTGTTTGATGGGACAGTGTAGAGGGAGCTTTACTCTGTATCTAATCCCCTGTACCTGCCCTGGGAGTGTTTGATGGGACAGTGTAGAGGGAGCTTTACTCTGTATCTAACCCGTGCTGTACCTGTCCTGGGAGTGTTTGATGGGACAGTGTAGAGGGAGCTTTACTCTGTATCTAACCCGTGCTGTACCTACCACCTTCAACCTGCGACACTGATCGTGAACTGGACCTGCAGTAAAGGATCCCCTGGGCCCAGTGGCATCTGGGAATATCAAAACAAGTGCAGGCCTTTCGAGGCTGTTCCACCACTTCATTAGATGAAGGCTGATCTGTATCTTAACTCTATTTGCCCATCTTGGTTGCATAACCCTTAATACACTTCCATAACACAAATCTATTAAACTTAAGTTTTGACATTTTCGATTGACTCCCCACCCCAACAGCTGTTTGAGGGAGAGAGTTCCAGATTCCCACGACCCTTTGTGTGAAGAATTGCTTCCTGACATCACCCCTGAACGGCCTGGCTCTAATTTAAAGTTATGCCCCCCTGTGCTGGACTCCTCCCACCAGAGGAAACAGTTTCGTTCTATCTGCCCTGTCAACTGCTTTAACCATCATGAACAGCTCAACTGGATCACCCCTTAATCTTCAAGGGAATGCAAGCCTAGTATATGTGAGCTGTCCTCATACACTTTTGTCCCTGGTATCAGTCTGGGGAAAACATAGAAACATAGAAAATAGGTGCAGGAGTAGGCCATTCGGCCCATCGAGCCTGCACCACCATTCAATAAGATCATGGCTGATCATTCCCTCAGTACCCCATTCCTGCTTTCTCTCCATATCCCCTGATCCCTTTAGCCATAAAGGCCACATCTAACTCCCTCTCGAATATATCTAATGAACTGGCCTCAACAACTCTCTGCGGTAGAGAATTCCACAGGTTCACCACTCTCTGGGTGAAGAAGTTTCTCCTCATCTCGGTCCTAAATGGCTTACCCCTTATCCTTAGACTGCGACCCCTGGTTCTGGACTTTCCCCACATCGGGAACATTCTTTCTGCATCTAACCTGTCCAATCCCGTCAGAATTTTATACATTTCTATGAGATCCCCTCTCATTCTTCTAAATTCCAGTGAATATAAGCCGAGTCGACCAGTCTTTCTTCATATGTCAGTCCTGCCATCCCGGGAATCAGTCTGGTGAACCTTCGCTGCACTCCCTCCGCGCTGCTGCGCTGCTCCTTCTCCGAGGCCAATACAGCCTTCCTGAGGTGTGGCCAGAACTGCACGCAGTTACTCCAGATGGGGTCTGACCATTGGCCTGGCTTAGTTCGGCCTAGCTCAGTCGGATATTGATTGGATATGTCCCTCCACGAGGTTGGCTTAGTGTTGAAACGCCCTTGTCGTTAATGCCCTTCCAGTTGCCAGTCATTACCTCCAAATGTCAATTCAGTTGAGCTGAACCGCTCCCAGTTTAGAACGGGGTTATTAAAGTAACAGGTTGAGCTACTTCGAAGAGGGGCTGGATCAATCTCCAGTTGGGAATGGGACTGGAGGTTACGGAGACACACACTGAGATGGTCCTTGGAGTAAGGGATTCCCTGCCCAGGTCAGCAAGCCCAGGTTAAGGGCGGGGATGAAGCTTGGATAGTGCTTTGGCAGTCAGGAAGTAGTCATTCAGAACTTTCCGTCAGCAAATTAAATGAGTGAGGCAGAGTTCGCGATAGGTGTGTGTACGATGCAGACCAAGTCAGATCGGTCCGGATAGCTCCGTCGGTGGAGCATCAGACTTTTAATCTGAGAGTCCAGGGTTCAAGTCCCTGTCAGGGCATTCAGCTTTCTGTATCGAGAACCATGATGCATGGAGAAGGTCCACCATCACATCCTCAAGGCCACTAGGCATGGACAACACATGTGGCCTTGCTAAAAATCTTCACAATCCAGGATCAAAGTGAGCAAGAGGGTCCATGATAGGGGATTGGGAAGTGTGTACATGGGCTGTGGGAGGGGATTAAATGGGTGGGTAGTCAGTGATAAGGAAGTGTGTACATGGGCTGTGAGAGGGGATTAAATGGGTGGGTCGTCAGTGATAGGGGAGAGTGTATATGGGCTGTGAGAGAGGATTAAATGGGTGGGTAGTCAGTGATAGGGAAGTGTATACATGGGCTGTGGGAGGGGATTACATGGGTGGGTAGCGTCCGTGATAGGGGAGAGTGTACATGGGCTGTGGGAGAAATGGCCATGATGATTAAATGGCCTTTTCCCATTCTGTTCTTTTTCATTTATTAAGATGCAATAGTTATTAAGTGATTCACATCGTCCCACTCGATTACCAGTAAACAGTTTAATTGTGCTGATTCAATAAAATTCCAGATATCTTCATATCGAATTGTCATGATTGAATTAATGCTGAACTGGGTGGCAGTTAATATCAGTTACTTTTTACTAGTCTGCACCATGCAAAAAAAAAGAAAGACTTGCATTTATATAGCGCCTTTCACGATCACCAGACATCTCAAAGTGCATTACAGCCAATGAAGTACTTTTGGAGTGTAGTCACTGTTGTAATGTAGGAAACGTAGCAGCCAATTTGCGCACAGCAAGCTCCCACAAACAGCAATGTGATAATGACCAGATAATCTGTTTTAGTGATGTTGGTTAAGGGATAAATATTGGCCCCAAGACAACGGGGAGAACTCTCCTGCTCTTCTTCTAAATAATGCCATGGGATCTTTTACATCCACCTGATAGGGCAGACGAGGCCTCGGTTTAACGTCTCATCCGAAAGATGGCATCTCCAATAATGCAGCGCTCCCTCAGTACTGCCCCTCCGACAGTGCAGCCCTCCCTCAGTACTGCCCCTCCGACAGTGCAGCGCTCTCTCACTACTGCCCCTCCGACAGTGCAGCGCTCCCTCAGTACTGCCCCTCCGACAGTGCAGCACTGCCTCAGTACTGCCGCTCCTGCAGTGCAGCACTCTCTCAGTACTGCCCCTCCGACTGTGCAGCGCTCCCTCAGTACTTCCCCACGACAGTGCGGCGCTCCCTCAGTACTGCCCCTCTGACAGTGCAGCACTCCCTCTGCACTGCCCCTGCGACAGTGCGGCGCTCCCTCAGTACTGCCCCTCTGACAGTGCAGCACTCCCTCAGTACTACCCCTGCGACAGTGCAGCGCTCCCTCAGTACTGCCCCTCTGACAGTGCAGCACTCCCTCTGCACTGCCCCTGCGACAGTGCGGCGCTCCCTCAGTACTGCCCCTCTGACAGTGCAGCACTCCCTCAGTACTACCCCTGCGACAGTGCAGCGCTCCCTCAGTACTGTCCCTCCGACTGTGCAGCATTCCCTCAGCACTGCACTGGGAGTGTCAGCCTAGAATTTTGTGCTCAAGTCTCTGGAGTGGAATTTGAACCCACAATCTTCGGACTCAGAGTCACGGCTGACAGTAATGTGATAACTAATAAGAACATAAGAACATAAGAAATAGCAACAGGAGTAGGCTATACGGCCCCTCGAGCCTGCTCCACCAGTCAATAAGATCATGCACTCAGCTCTGCTTCCCTGCCCGCTCCCCATAATCCCTTATTCCCTTATCATTTAAGAAACTGTCTATTTCTGTCATAAATTTATTCAATGTCCCAGCTTCCACAGCTCTCTGAGGCAGCGAATTTCACAGATTTACAACTCTCAGAGAAGAAATTTCTCCTCATCTCAGTTTAAAATGGGCGGCCCCTTATTCTAAGATTATGCCCCCTAGTTCTAGTCTCCCCCATCAGTGGAAACATCCTCTCTGCATCCACCTTGTCAAGCCCCCTCATAATCTTATACGTTTCGATAAGATCACCTCTCATTCTTCTGAATTCCAATGAGTAGAGGCCCAACCTACTCAACCTTTCCTCATAAGTCAATCCCCTCATCCCCAGAATCAACCTAGTGAACCCTCTCTGAACAGCCTCCAAAGCAAGTATATCCTTTTGTAAATATGGAAACCAAAACTGCACGCAGTTCCAGGTGTGGCCTCAACAATACCCTGTATAACTGTCGCAAGACTTCCCTGCTTTTATACTCCATCCCCTTTGCAATAAAGGCCAAGATTCCATTGGCCTTCCTGATCACTTGCTGTACCTGCATACTATCCTTTTGTGTTTCATGCACCAGGACTCCCAGGTCCTGCTGTACTGCGGCACTTTGCAATCTTTCCCCATTTAAATAATAACTTGCTCTTTGATTTTTTTTCTGCCAAAATGCATGACCTCACACTTTCCAACATTATACTCCATCTGCCAAATTTTTGCCCACTCACTTTACCTTTTGCATATTTTTTGTGTCCTCCTCACACATTGCTTTTCCTCCCATCTTTATATCGTCAGCAAACTTGTCTACATTACACTCAGTCTCTTCTTCCAAGTCGTTCATATAGATTGTAAATAGTTGGGGTCCCAGCACTGATACCTGCGGCATCCAACTAGTTACTGGTTGCCAACCAGAGAATGAACCATTTATCCTGACTCTCTGTTCTCTGTTAGTTAGCTAATCCTCTATCCATGTTAATATATTACCCCCAACCCCGTGAACTTTTATCTTGTGCAGTAGCCTTTTATGTGGCACCTTGTCAAATGCCTTCTGGAAGTCCAAATACACCACATCCACTGGTTCCCCTTTATCCACCCTGTTCGTTACATCCTCAAAGAACTCCAGAAAATTTGTCAAACATGACTTCCCCGTCATAAATCCATGCTGACTCTGCCTGACCGAATGACACTGACTAATTAATGTGACTAAAGTACCTGGAATTAAATATTATTTTCTTGCGTCCTGATACAGATTAGTCACTGTCTTATTGAAAGGCAGGAGCATTTTCCACATTGAGAAACCTTGGTGAAGGCCCAGGGTGAAGCGAGCTGGGGAGGGGAGCTCAGTCAGGAAAGGAAGGCATTGCATTTCCACAGAAAAATTATCACATCTCTCAAAAACTTCTCAGCATTTCAGCTGTGGCCCAGTGGGTAGCACACTCGCCTCTGAGTCAGAAGATGGAAAGGTTCAAGGCCCTCTTCAGGGACTTGAGCACATAATCCAGGCTGAAACCAGTATTGAGGGAGCGCTGCACTGTCGGAGGGGCAGTACTGAGGGAGTGCTGCACTGTCAGAGGTGCAGTACTGAGGGAGCGCTGCACTATCGGAGGGGCAGCAATGAGGGAGCGCTGCACTGTCAGAGGGGCAGTACTGAGGGAGTGCTGCACTGTCGGAGGGGTAGTACTGAGGGAGGGCTGCACTGTCGGAGGGACAGTACTGAGGGAGTGCTGCACTGTCGGAGGGACAGTACTGAGGGAGGGCTGCACTATCGGAGGGGCAGTACTGAGGGAGCGCTGCACTGTTGGAGCGGCAGCACTGAGGGAGTGCTGCACTGTCGGGAGGGGCAATACTGAGGGAGTGCCACACTGTCAGAGGGGCAGCAATGAGGGAACGCTGCACTGTCAGAGGGGCAGTACTGAGGGAGTGCTGCACTGTCGGAGGGGCAATACTGAGGGAGTGCCGCACTGTCGGAGGGACAGTACTGAGGGAGTGCTGCACTATCAGAGGGGCAGTACTGAGGGAGCGCTCCACTGTCGGAGGGGCAGCAATGAGGGAGCGCCACACTGTTGGGAGGGGCAATACTGAGGGAGCACTGAACTGTCGGAGGGGCCGTCTTTCAGATGAGATGTTAAACCGAGGCCCCGTCTGCCCTCTCTGGTGGTCATTAAAGATTCAATAGCACCATTCGAAGGAGTTCTCCACAGTGTCCTGCCGCAATATTTATCCCTCAACGAACATCACTGAAACAGATTATCTCATTGCTGTGTGTGGGAGCTTGATGTGCGAGAATTGGCTGCTGCATTTCCCACATTACAATAGTGACTACCATCCATTGGCTGTAAAGGGTTTTGGGGCATCGTGAGGTTGTGAAAAGTTCAGCAATAGCCCGTTATATCGGCCAGCGTGACAGCCATTTCCTGCACAGCAATGTCCCATGGACAGCAATGAAAATGTAGTGGTTATTCGGAGAACAGAGGAGTTCCCCTCACACCCCCCCCCCCCCACGTGTCCTGGGGCCAATATTTATCCCTCAACCAAAATCACTACAACAGACGATCTAGTCATCATCTCATTGCTGTTTGTGGGAGCTTGCTGTGCGCAAATTGGCTGCCGCGTTTCCCACAATTACAACAGTGACTACACTCCATAAAAGTGCTTAATTGGCTGTAAAGCGCTTCGGGACGTCTTGGGGCAGTGGAAGGCGCTATATAAATGCAAGTTCCTGCTTGGTAGTCTCAGAGGATTAAGCGAGGAATATTCAAAGGAGTAAAACTACCGAGAGAGATAAGGAAGGTTGTAATGGAAAAGGAGAGATTGTAAGAGGTGAGAGAAGGCTCATTTTGCTATCATATTAAGCTCGTAATAGCAAGATAAATTGGAAGGATATTGCCTTTAGTCACGAACATTATCTCACTCAATCGTGGACTTCAGCTCCCCAACCCCATAAAGCACTAATATGAACATAAATGGATTTTAGTTGTCAGCTTGGCGGAGCTGCTGATATCGGGATCAGAAGGTTTGCCGAATGACAGCCTCGGTTGGTCTCGAACTCCCGGGTAGTACTGAGGGAGCACCGGATTGTCAGAGGGGACATTATATCTGCCCCGCCCCTCTCTCTGCCTGTTCGGGTGGATGGTAATGAATTACACGGCACTCTGTGCAGCAGAGCAAGGAACTTCTGGATATTTATCTTAGGGCCACTGGCAGGCAGAACAGATGCCCTATTCACCCGCCTGTCAACACTCTCTTCACATCGAATTGATGTTGTGTTTGCTGTGATAAAGCGCGATATAAACACAAGGACCGTTATTATTTACCCATCAATTGTTGGCACAATCTGCTCGGGTGGAGTATAGATGCAAACACAATCGGTTGAGGTGTTTACGTATTGCAACCCTCCGCGGTCTCTGCCCTCCGCCAACTCCGGCCTCTTGAGCAACCCCACCTTCCTTCACCCCAACATTGGCAGCCGAGCCTTCAGCTGCCTGGGCCCTAATCATAGAATCATAGAATGGTTACAGCACGGAAGGAGGCCATTCGGTCCGTCGAGCCCGTGCCAGCTCTCTGCAAGAGCACCTCAGCCAGTCCTGCCCCCCCACCCTTTCCCCATAGCCCTGCAAATTTCTTTCCTTCAGCTACTTATCCAACTCCCTTTTGAAAGCAGTGATTGAGTCTGCCTCCACCACCCTCTCAGGTAGTGCATTCCCGATCCTAACCACTCGCTGCGTAAAATAGTTTTTCCTCATGTCGTCTTTGGTTCTTCTGCCAATCGCCTTAAATCTGTGTCCTCTGGTGCTCGACTCTTCTGCCAATGGGAACAGTTTCTCTCAATCTACTCTGTCCCGACCCCTCATGATTTTAAACACCTCGATCAAATCTCCTCTCAACTAAGCTGTGAAATGCCCTCCCTAAACCTCTCCGTCTCGTCACCTCCCTCTCTTCCTTCAAAACTTTCCTTAAAGCCTACCTCTTCGACCAAGACCTGGTCCTAATTTCTCCTTGTGTGGCTTGCTGTCCAATATTTGTCTGATAACATAGAAACATAGAAAGTAGGTGCAGGAGTAGGCCATTCGGCCCTTCGAGCCTGCACCGCCATTCAATATGATCATGGCTGATCATTCACCTCAGTACCCCATTCCTGCTTTCTCTCCATACCCCTTGATCCCTTTAGCTGTAAGGGTCACATCTAACTCCCTTTTGAATATATCTAACAAACTGGCCTCAACAACTTTCTGTGGTAGAGAATTCCACAGGTTCACAATTCTCTGAGTGAAGAAGTTTCTCCTCATCTCGATCCTAAATGGCTTACCCCTTATCCTTAGACTGTGATCCCTGGTTCTGGACTTCCCCAACATTGGGAACATTCTTCCTGCATCTAATCTGTCCAATCCTGTCAGAATTGTATATGTTTCTATGAGATCCCCTCTCATCCTTCTAAACTCCAGTGAACAACGCTCCTGTGAAGTGCCTTGTCGGAAGTGTCGAGAACCAGAGGACGCAGATTTAAGATGATCGGCAAAAGAACCAAAGGCAACACGAAGATAAACTTCTGTACACAGCGAGTGGTTAGGATCTGGAATGCATTGCCTGAAAGGGTGGTGGAGGCAGATTCAATCACAGCTTTCAAAAGGGAATTGGATAAATACCTGAAAAAAATAATTTGCTGGGCTCCGGAGAAAGGGCAGAGAGTGGGACTAGCTGAGGTGCTCTTGCAGAGAGCTGGCACGGGCTCGACGGGCCGAATGGCCTCCTTCTGTGCTGTAACCATTCCCTGATTCTATAAATGCAGATTGGTATTTTTGTTCTAACTACTGTTCATAATCACTTCACCGTGTTTCTCAAAGCTTTATCAGGAAGCTGTTAATAAGTTTCTATTTTAATAAGCTGCCCGATAGTTGCAGATTGCCCAATGGAGATAATTCTTTAAGGTGCAGGCGTGTGTGGGCTTTCCTGCCCTGCGGCAGACATGGGCAGCTTCCCTTCAGCCTCGCATTCTTCTCAAACGGCCAAACAGGCAACAAGGCCTCTCCTTCCCTTTCCGCGCTCTGGCCCTGATTGACTGCTCTGCTGTGAGGGGGCTGCTGTTTTGTCAGCCGTCGGACAGCAACAATCAGAAAGTTAACTTCGTCCTCAGGAAACTAGTCAGGAGAAACAAAACCGAGCGAGCTCAGATTCTGATTTCCTCATGCGGAGGGTGGGGGTGACGAGCAAACAGACGTCAGTCTTCGCCTCCTAAGAACGCACAAGCGAGCCAAACTGCCCCAGGGCTGAACACTGTGTCGAGGAACACAGAGTGCTCTTTCATTCTCCTCACTCATAGTTTCTCAGCATTTTTGTGAACTCTTTCCAAGGTACGGTGCCCCCTCCTGCCCAAAATCTTCCATCACTGAAAAGGGGGTGGGGGGGGTGAAGAATCAACATGGAGGCAGTGTAGAGTGAGCTTTACTCTGTATCTAACCCCCTGTACCTGCCCTGGGAGTGTTTGATGGGACAGTGTAGAGGGAGCTTTACTCTGTACCTAACCCGTGCTGTACCTGCCCTGGGAGTGTTTGATGGGACAGTGTAGAGGGAGCTTTACTCTGTACCTAACCCGTGCTGTACCTGCCCTGGGAGTGTTTGATGGGACAGTGTAGAGGGAGCTTTACTCTGTATCTAACCCCCTGTACCTGCCCTGGGAGTGTTTGATGGGACAGTGTAGTGTGAGCTTTACTCTGTACCTAACCCGTGCTGTACCTGCCCTGGGAGTGTTTGATGGGACAGTGTAGAGGGAGCTTTACTCTGTATCTAACCCCGTGTACCTGCCCTGGGAGTGTTTGATGACAGTGTAGAGGGAGCTTTACTCTGTATCCAACTGCTGTACCTGCCCTGGGAGTGTTTGATGGGACAGTGTGGAGAGAGCTTTACTCTGTATCTAACCCGTGCTGTACCTGCCCTGGGAGTGTTTGATGGGACAGTTTAGAGGGAGCTTTACTCTGTATCTAACCCGTGCAGTACCTGCCCTGGGAGTGTTTGGTGGGACAGTGTAGAGGGAGCTTTACTATGCATCCAACTGCTGTACCTGCCCTGGGAGTGTTTGATGGGATAGTGTAGAGGGAGCTTTACTCTGTATCTAACCCGTGCTGTACCTGCCCTGGGAGTGTTTGATGGGACAGTGTAGAGGGAGCTTTACTCTGTATCCAACTGCTGTACCTGCCCTGGGAGTGTTTGATGGGACAGTGTAGAGGGAGCTTTACTCTGTATCTAACCCATGCTGTATCTGCCCTGAGAGTGTGAGACGGGACAGTGTAGAGGGAGTTTTACTCTGTATCTAACCTGTGCTGTATCTGCCCTGGGAGTGTTTGATGGGACAGTGTTGAGTGAGTTATAGGCTGGAATCTAATCGAGGGGTTCGGGAAATTTATATATACAATAATGGATACTGGGAGTGAGTTACAGGCTGGAATCTAATCGAGGGGTTTGGGAAGTTTAAATATAGAATATGGTTATGTGGGAGTGAGTTACAGGCTGGAATCTAATTGAGGGGTTCAGGAGATTTATATATAGAATAATGTGTTATGTATGCATGTTAATGTATGTACTGTAACACTAGGCCACTGAATGTGCCTTCACCCTGTATACACCATACCTGTACCACCAGAGGGTGCTGCTGCTGGAGACCTAAGGGTCACCTGTACAGTGCAGGTAACCACATATAAAAGGGAGCTCACCTCTTGGTGTCCTCACTCTAGGAGTTGCAATAAAGGACTAAGGTCACTACAGTTCAAGTACTATACCCTTACCTCGTGGAGTTGTTATTAGAATGCTTACGTACACAATATAATGGATATATGGGAATGAGTTACAGGCTGGAAAAACCCAGATCACAGAGTGTAAACATGAATGAAAGAAACCTGGGGAAGAAGCGAATGAGCTTAATTGCTTCTTGTTGAAGATGAAGGGTTTCAGCGTAGCTGATATCAGTTCTGAATTTCCAAAAGGAAACCAGAGATGAACTCTTTCCCACAACTTTTCTGCAACAACTGTGGACGTCTTGGCATTCTTCCCTGTCTCCTACTAATGCGAGGCGTTTAAAAGTCAAGGCTCAGACTTCACCATACATTGGAATTCGGAGCAGGAGTCGGCCATACAGCCCCTCGAGCCTGCTCCGCCATTCAATGAGATCATGTCTGATCATCTCCACTTTCCCGCCCGATCCCCATATCCCTTGATTCCCCTAGAGTCCAAAAACCTGTCGATCTCTGTCTTGAATATGATTCAATTATTCAATAACTCAATGATTCAGCCTCCACAACCCTCTGGGGTAGAGAATTCCGAAGATTCACCACCCTTTGAGTGAAGAAGTTTTTCCTCATCTCGGTCCTAAATGGACGACCCCTTATTCTGGGACTGTGACCCCCAGTTTTAGACTCCCCAGCCAGAGGAAACATCCTCTCTGCACCTACCCTGTCAAACCCTGTAAGGATTGTATATGTTTCTATGAGATCACCACTCATTCTTCTAAACTCTAGAGAATATAGTACTAGTCTACTCAATCGTTCCTCATAAGACAATTCCCCCATCCTAAGGTAAGGAGACCAAGTCTGACCAAGGCCCTGTATAATTGCAGTAAACCATCATTTGATGAAGGAGCGCCTCGTGCTGCGAAGTTTGGGTGATGGGCCCTCACCCTTCATCAATACCCCGTGTGAGTGACATCACGCAATTTGGAGACGGGGCGAGGAGTTGCCCTTCGCCCCGATGCGGGGGGGGGGGGTACGTTAACCTTCCGGGGCCGTGTCTTCCAGTGCCCGGTCCAGAAGCCCCCCCCCCCACGCAGAATTGGGTCATGCGCCCCTCAGGGGGAAGCGGAGTGCTGTCTCCGGAGCAGCAGGGCGGCACTGAATCCAGCGCTACGTGGACACTCTGTCATGCTAACATGCTGCAACGCACCCCTCGCCTTCCATTAAAGAGGAGGGCCGCTCTGTACACTCTGTGCAGGCACTTTGGTGGCCACCATTGGGCCACCAGGGACGCGCTCGACCGGGTCAGCAGCCTGGCGGTAAAAACGGAGCGCCAGACTGCACGATGGCGGCCCGGTCAAAGCGAGGGCCGCCATTGTCTGGGCCGACGCAGGAGTTGGCCGGCAAATAAAGATGGCGGCCTGGGGCGCTGAAGGCCATCCTCTTTATGGGGCGCGCCGGCGGCAGATGTTTGCCAGCTTGGCGGCCCGGCAGGGCAATTTCCCCCCGCGGGGCGGTGATTGGTCGGCACACTTGGCGGTGACGTCATCGCCGGTTCCGCGCCAGCCCGGGGCACTGATCGCGGGGCGCGGTCCTGCCGGGATAATGGCCCCCAAACCTCCGGGGCAATTTCCCGGGAGGCGGTATGGCCCCCCCCCCGCCCCCTCCCCTGGGCATAAACACCATTGTGCCCCGTTAACATCCCCTGGAGGCGCTAAAACATCTATAAAAAGGGGCAATTTTGCCCCCAAGAGTTAAGAGAGGGCAGTTTGACCCAATCCAGTTCACGTGCAACGCGTGTGGGGATTGAATACGAGCGCGTTAAGCGTTTCCATGGGTATGGCACTGGCTAGATAATATACCCCGCTCTTGCGTTTAGTTCTGAGGGCCAGTATAATTATTTCGGGGAGGGGGGGGATAAAAATGATTCCAGGCTTGATGAGATGGGTGACACCTCTTCAGTGCTGGGATGGGATCTGTCTTTACTAACTGTGATGTGGAGATCAGGCAATGGGATATCAACACATATAGGTGGACTTCCTCCCTCAAAAATGGGTTAGCTCCAGTGTTGAAATAATGAATGGAGCAATTTATGGCAGAAAAAAGTTGCATTTATGTCGAATCTTTCACCTCTTCAGCACATCCCAAAGCGCTTTACAGCCAATTAAGTACTTTTTGAAGTGTGGTCACTGTTGTAATGTGGGAAACGCAGCAGCCAATTTTTCACACAGCAAGCTCCCACAAACAGCAATGTGATAATGAGCAGATAATCTATTTTAGTGATGTTGATTGAGGGATAAATATTGGCCCCTGGACACCGGGGAGAACTCCCCTGTTTTTCTTCGAACTAGTGCCATGGGATCTTTTATGTCCACCTGAGAGGGCAGACGGAGCCTCGGTTTAACGTCCCATCGGAGAGACGACACCTCCGACAGTGCTGTACTGAGGTCTCAGTCTAGATGGGCATACTCAGTCACTGGAGTGCAGCTTCAATCCACAGCCTTCTGACTCGGAGACGGAAACGTTACCACTGAGCCAAAGAAAACGCATTCCACAACCTCAGGACGTCCAAAAGCACTTACGGTATTTTGTTCGGAGGTATCCAATGTCAGTACTTACTTCTGCTCAAGCACCTCGGCGTGGTTTCAAATTCTCCACAGCCGCGAAATCTTTCTGTTATGAAACTTATCTTATAAAAGTTTCACTGTGTCGATGTCACGTGCAAGATCAAAGCAAAGGCAAGGAAAGTTTACATCCTATTCACACGTCCCCTTTCAGGAAAGCGAAAGATAATGTTTGATTGATTTTGATCGTTTACAGCCAAGGAGGACAAAAGTATTGATCTGATGCCCCCCGATTATGGGAGGGGTGAACTGGTTTTGCGCTATATCAGCTGTGGTTCAGTGGGTAGCACTCTCACCACTGAGTCAGCAGGTCAGGGGTTTAAGTCATTGAAAGTTGGCATGCAGGTACTGCAGGCAGTGAAGAAGGTAAATGGCATATTGGCCTTCATAGCGAGAGGATTTGAGTATAGGAGCAGGGAGGTCTTACTGCAGTTGTACAGGGCCTTGGTGAGGCCACACCTTGAATATTGTGTACAGTTTTGGTCTCTTAAACTGAAGAAGGACGTTCTTGCTATTGAGGGAGTGCAGTGAAGGTTCAGCAGACTGATTCCTGGGATGGCAGGATTGACGTATGAGGAGAGATTGGATCGACTGGGCTTGTATTCACTGGAGTTTAGAAGAATGAGAGGGGATCTCACAGAAACATATAAATTTCTGACAGGGTTAGACCGGTTAGATGCAGGAAGAATGTTCCCAATGTTGGGGAAGTCCAGAACCAGGGGTCACAGTCTAAGGATAAGGGGTAAGCCATTTAGGACCGAGATGAGGAGAAACTTCTTCACCCAGTGAACCTGTGGAATTCTCTACCACAGAAAGTTGTTGAGGTCAATTCACTAAATATATTCAAAAATGAGTTAGATGTAGTCCTTACTACTAGGGGGATCAAGTGCTGTTAGGGAGGAAGTTCCAGGATTTTGACCCAGCGACGATGAAGGAACGACCGATATATTTCCAAGTCAGGATGGTGTGTGATTTGAAGGGGAGGTGACGATGTTCTCATGCGCCTGCTGCCCTTGTCCTTTTAGGTGGTAGAGGTCGCGGGCTTGGGAGGTGCTGCCGAAGAAGCCTTGGTAAGTTGCTGCAGTGCATCTTGTAGATGGTACACACTGCAGCCACGGTGCGCCGGTGGTGGAGGGAGTGAGTGTTTAAGGTGGTGGATGGGGTGTCAATCAAGTGGGCTGCTTTGTCCTGGATGGTGTCGAGTTTCGATGATGGCATGTAATATCAGTCAATGAGACTGAGAGAGCACAGTGAGCATGCTTTTATGAAAGGGAAATCATGTTTGACAAATTTGCTGAACTTCTTTGAGCATGTAACGAGCATGGTGGATAACGGGGAACCAATGGATGTGGTGTATTTGGATTTCCAGAAGGCATTCGATAAGGTGCTACATAAAATGTTACTGCACAAGATAAGAACTCATGGGGTTGGGGGTAATATATTAGCATGGATAGAGGATTGGCTAACTAACAGAAAACAGAGAGTCGGGGTAAATGGGTCATTTTCCAGTTGGCAAAGTGTAACTAGTGGGGTGCCGCAGGGATCGGTGCTGGGTCCTCAACTATTTACAATCTATATTAATGACTTGGATGAAGGGACCGAGTGTAATGTAGCCAAGTTTGTTGATGATACAAAGTTGGGTGGGAGAGGTTTAGGGAGGGAGTTCCAGAGCTTGGGGCCCAGGCAACAGAAGGCACGGCCACCGATGGTGGAGCGATTATAATCAGGGATGCTCGAGAGGGCAGAATTAGAGGAGCGCAGAGATCTCGGGGAGGTTGTGAGGCTGGAGGAGATTACAGAGATAGGGAGGGGTGAGGCCATGGAGGGATTTGAAAACAAGGATGAGAATTTTGAAATCGAGGCGTGGCTTAACTGGGAACCAAGGGGTGCGAGCACAGGGGGATGATGAGTGAGCGGGACTTGGTGCAAGTGAACAGGGAGATCAGAGTTCAAATGTGACCTTGCTCTGGGACCGTTGGGATCCCACGCCCAAAAGTCAACCTGTCTCTTCCCATTCAACGCCGACTGACTTACTCATTTCCTGGAATGTTCGACGTTGGTCCTACAGATGATGGTGGGTGGTGGGGAGGGAGGGGTGGGTTTTTTCTTCCTGTTGCAACTCACCACTAACTGGTAGTCCAACCCGAAGAGGCTGGCGTGGGAAACGAGAACTTCAGCAACTCCCAGCCAGCTACACAACAACGGATAATGGGGTCATTCCTTGGTTGGTATTTGTGCTTGTTTCTCAGCCAGAGAATGGTGGGGGGGGGGAGCCTTTCGATCCCTTCGGACAGGAACACAGTTGCCGCAGGCCGCGGAGGTGATGGGACAATGTGTCACGTCGCCCCCTCCCCCCCGCCCTCCACAGTCTGCAGGGTCCTTTCGAACCATTCCCGCTGCACCCTACTTGCTAGTCTGCAAACTATGTTTGGAAAGTCCCCAAATCTCACAGCTGGCAAATTGTGAGGAGGACACAACAAATCTGCAAATGGACACAGAAGGCAGAATATTATCTGAATGGCGGCAGATTAGGAAAAGGGGAGGTGCAAAGAGATCTGGATGTCACGGGATATCAGTCATTGAAAGTTGGCATGCAGGTACAGCAGGCGGTGAAGAAGGCAAATGGTATGTTGGCCTTCATAGCTAGGGGATTTGAGTATAGGAGCAGGAAGGACTTACTACAGTTGTACAGGGCCTTGGTGAGGCCTCACCTGGAATATCATGCCCCCTAGTTCTAGTCTCCCCCATCAGTGGAAACATCCTCTCTGCATTCACCTTGCATAATCTTATACATTTCGATAAGATCACCTCTCATTCTTCTGAATACAATGAGGAGAGGCCCAACCTACTCAACCTTTCCTCATAAGTCAACCCCCTCATCCCCGGAATCAACCTCGTGAACCTTCTCTGAACTGCCTCCAAAGCAAGTATATCCTTTTGTAAATATGGAAACCAAAACTGCACGCAGTATTCTAGGTGTGGCTTCACCAATACCTTATATAGCTGTAGCAAGAATGCCCTGCTTTTATACTCCATCTCCTTTGCAATAAAGGCCAAGATACCATTGGCCTTCCTGATCACTTGCTGTACCTGCATACTATCCTTTTGTGTTTCATGCACAAGTACCCCCAGGTCCTGCTGTACTGCAGCACTTTGCAATCATTCTCCATTTAAATAATAACTTGCTCTTTGATTATTTCTGCCAAAGTGTATGACCTCACACTTCCCAACATTATACTCCATCTGCCAAATTTTTGCCCACTCACTTAGCCTGTCTATATCCTTTTGCAGATTTTTTGTGTCCTCCTCACACATTGCTTTTCCTCCCATCTTTGTATCATCAGCTAACTTGGCTACGTTACACTCAGTCCCTTCTTCCAAGTCATTAATATTGATTGTAAATAGTTGAGGTCCCAGCACTGATCCCTGTGGCACCCCACTAGTTACTGATTGCCAACCAGAGAATGAACCATTAATCCCGACTCTCTGTTTTCTGTTAGTTAGCCAATCCTTTATCCATGCTAATATATTACCCCCAACCCCGTGAACTTTTATCTTGGGTATAATAGGGTGTAATGTCAGTTAGTGATTGACAGTCCTACTGTAACTCGACCAGCTCCATTGGGCGGGCCACATTGTCCGCATGCGCTCTACTCAGAACTCCTACACAGCAAGCGAGCCAAAGGTGGGCAGAGGAAACAGTTCAAGGACACCTTCAAAGCCTCCCTGATAAAGTGCAACATCCCCACCGACACCTGGGAATCCCTGGCCAAAGACCACCCTAAGTGGAGGAAGTGCATCCGGGAGGGTGCTGAGCACCTCAAGTCTCATCGCTGAGAGCATGGAGAAATCAAGTGCAGGCAGCGGAAGGAGTGTGTGGCAAACCAGTCCCACCCACCCCTTCCCTCAACGGCTGTCTGTCCCACCTATGACAGGAACTGTGGTTCTCGTATTGGACTGTTCAGTCACCTGAGAACTCACTTTTAGAGTGGAAGCAAGTCTTCCTCGACTTCGAAGGACTGCCTATGATGATGATGATGATCTGAATGTCAACAACAACAACAACAAACTTGTATTTATATAGTGCCTTTAATGTAGTAAAACGTCTCAAGGGGCTTCACAAGAAAGTAAAAAAAAAATTTGACACTGAGCTGCTCAAGTAAAAATTAGGGCAGGTGAAAGAGGTAGGTTTTAAGGAGCTCCTTGAAGGAGGAAAGAGAGGTAGAGAGGCGGAGAGGTTTAGGGAGGGAGTTCCAGAGCTTGGGGCCCAGGCAACAGAAGGCACGGCCACCGATGGTGGAGCGATTATAATCAGGGATGCTCGAGAGGGCAGAATTAGAGGAGCGCAGAGATCTCGGGGAGGTTGTGAGGCTGGAGGAGATTACAGAGATAGGGAGGGGCGAGGCCATGGAGGGATTTGAAAACAAGGATGAGAATTTTGAAATCGAGGCGTGGCTTAACTGGGAACCAAGGGGTGCGAGCACAGGGGGGGGTGATGAGTGAGCGGGACTTGGTGCAAGTGAACAGGGAGATCAGAGTTCGAATGTGACCTTGCTCTATGAACCGTTGGGATCCCATGCCCAAAACAACCTGTCTCTTCCCATTCAACGCCGACTGACTTACTCATTTCCTGGAATGTTCGACGTTGGTCCTACAGATGATGGTGGGTGGTGGGGAGGGAGGGGTGGGTTTTTTCTTCCTGTTGCAACTCACCACTAACTGGTAGTCCAACCCGAAGAGGCTGGCGTGGGAAACGAGAACTTCAGCAACTCCCAGCCAGCTACACAACAACGGATAATGGGGTCATTCCTTGGTTGGTATTTGTGCTTGTTTCTCAGCCAGAGAATGGTGGGGGGGGGGGGAGCCTTTCGATCCCTTCGGACAGGAACACGGTTGCCGCAGGCCGCGGAGCTGATGGGACAATGTGTCACGTCGCCCCCTCCCCCCCGCCCTCCGCAGTCTGCAGGGTCCTTTCGAACCTTTCCCGCTGCACCCTACTTGCTAGTCTGCAAACTATGCTTGGAAAGTCCCCAAATCTCACACAGCTGGCAAAATGTCAACAGTTGCTTTGCAGCAATGTGCGAGCGGTAAATATGCAATGGAATCCTCGTGCTCAGCACTGCCCTGCTTCACAGATTTACAAAGCCCTCGCAAAACCCCCCCAGGGAATTTTAATCCAGTCCTTAAGTCTCGAAACTGAGATAATGAACTCCGACAAAAACAAAAGAATCGTAGAATCATGGAGCAGGAGGCCATTCACCCCATCATGCCTGGGTCCGTTCTTTTAACGAGCTATCCAATTAGTCTCATTCCCTTCCTGCTGTTGCACCACTGCTCTGCAAGTTTCTCCTTTTCAACTATCTTTCCAATTCCCCTTTTGAAAGTCATGGTTGAATCAGCTTCCATCGCCCTTTCAGGCCAGCGCGTGCCAGATCGTACTAACTGCATTGATGCTTGGCCGAGATAAGGAGGTGCAGGAGGAGTTGTAGGCTGAGTTGTCCAATCATTTTCCAGCCCTCAATCCTTCAGCCAGGAAACCGAAGCAGTTCGGGCCTCCTTCTGCTCCTTTGTGGTCCAGCCCTGTTTGAATTCAGCGTGAGCCAGTGAGCTAGCTTTCGGCAAAGATTTGCTTATTCAAAGATTCATCCTCCAAATAAGAACATAAGAATTCGGAGCGGGAGATGGCCATTCGGCCCCTGCTCCGCCATTCAATACGAGCACGGCTGATCTTCTACCTCAACTCCACTTTCCTGCACTGTACCCATATCCTTCCCTTAATATCCAAAAGTCCATTGATCTCTGCCTTGAACATACTCAAAGGCTGAGAGGCCAAAATTCAGGGTCTGGATCAAGCCCGTAACTGCCGTTTGCAGTGACCATGCGACGGAATCAAACGGGTGCCGATTCCTGGTCGAATGGCCACTGCGAGCGAAATTAAGCAGGGGTTTTTTTTCTGGTCCCCACTTTTGCCCCGTCACCGCCGAGACTCCCCACCTCTGTCCATATTCAGCCCGAAAAATCAAATCCGCACCCAGCGGTGCCCCCGAAAGCTTGCTCTGTCGATGCATCTTCTACTCTCATTGCGAGCCCTGGCTGCGTGGTGGCCATTAAAGGCGAGGGTTCACTGCCGCGGCCGCCATTTTATTTTTTTTCTTCCATGTCGGCCGGACTATTGTGCCCCCCCCCCCACCGGGTTCGGCCCCAACAGGCAGCATGACACCCTCCTGTCGCTGACCCGGCCAAAACCCTCCCTGGGGTGGCCCAGTGGACTATCCTAAATCTCTGCCGATTCTCTCCCCTTTAAAGGAGGGGAGAGACGTGGTGATGTAGGCGCGCTCCATCGCTGAATGACAGTGACGGAGAATCCATCCCGCCCCAACTTCCGCCCCTCACCATCACTTACCGCCGCACTCCTGATCCCATTACAGAAACATAGAAACATAGAAATTTACAGCGCAGGAGGAGGTCATTTCAGCCCATCGTGTCCGCGCCGGCCGACAAAGAGCCGCACGGCCCTCGGTCAGCAGCCCTGAAGGTTACATATAAACCTATGAACAATGGCGGAAAGGTAAAGAGCACCCAGCCCAACCAGTCCGCCCCACACAACTGCGACACCCCTTACACTGAAACATTCTACACTCCACCCCAACCGGAGCCATGTGATTTCCTGGGAGAGGCAAAAACCAGATAAAAACACTGGCCAATTTAGGGAGAAAAAAATCTGGGAAAATTCCTCTCCGGCCCATCCAGGCGATCAAAACTAGTCCAGGAGATCACCCTGGCCGTATTCTATTCCCTGCAGTATTTACCATCATACCTGCGCCGGCCAACAAAAGGTCATCCAGTCTACTCCCAATTACCAGCTCTAGGTCCGTAACCCTGCAGGTTACAGCACGTTAAGTGCCCATCCAATCATCTCTTAAAAGTGGTGAGGGTTTCTGCATCCACCACTCTTCCAGGCACCGAGTTCCAGATCCCCACAACCCTCTGAGTAAAGAAGCCCCCCTCAAATCCCCTCTAAACCTTCCACCAACCACCTTAAAACTATGCCCCCTCATAATAGACCCCTCCACCAATGGAAATAAGCCCTTACTATCCACTATGTCCATGCCCCTCAATGAGGTCTCCTCTCAACCTCCTCTGTTTCAATGAGAACAAACCCAGCCTTTCCAATCTGTCCTCATAATTAAGATTCTCCATTCCAGGCAGCATCTTAGTAAATCTCCTCTGCACCCTCTCTAATGCAATCACGTTCTTCCTATAATACGGCGACCAGAACTGCATGCAGTACTCCAGCTGTAGCCTAACCAATTATACAATTTAAGCATAACCGACTACCGGTCTGCTCTGAAAAAAACAGCAAACAGATGACAATCGATTGAGAGCCCGCCTCATCAGGCCCGATGGTAAAAACTTTTTCAAAACAGAATGTGCGCCAGCTTTCTAGTGGGCATGAATATCGGCCCCTGAGCCCCCACAGCCCTCTGGGGAAGAGAATTCCAAAGACTCACCACCCTCTGAGTGAAGAAGTTTCTCCGCATCCCAGTCCTAAACGGCGAGCCCTTATTCTGAGACGGTGACCCCTAAGGAGTTAGATGAAGTCCTTACTACTAGGGGGATCAAGGGGTATGGCGAGAAAGCAGGAATGGGGTACTGAAGTTGCATGTTCAGCCATGAACTCATTGAATGGCGGTGCAGACTAGAAGGGCCGAATAGCCTACTCCTGCACCTATTTTCTATGTTTCTATGTTTCTAAGCTCTGTAAGAATGTTGTATGTTTCAATGAGATCACCTCTCATTCTTCTAAACTCTAGAGAATACAGACCTAGTCTACTTAATCTTTCCTCATAGGACAATCCCCCCATTCCAGGAATCAGTCTGGTCAACCTTCATTGCACTCCCTCAATGGCAAGTATATCCTTCCTTAGGTAAGGAGACCAAAAGTGTACACAGTACTCCAGGTGTGGTCTCACCAAAACCCTATATAAGACTTCACAAAGTCATGAAGGTTGCGAGACCTAATTGAGATGTCTAACATGCTTAAAGGTTTCAAGGAGTTGGTATGGAGACCAAAACTATGCACCATACTCCAGCTATGGTCTCACCAGGGCCCTAGATAATTGCAGTAGGACGTCTTTACTCTTATACTTAAATCCTCTCATAATAGAGGCCAACATACCATTTGCTTGCTGTAACTGCATGTTAGCTTTCAGTGATTTGTGTACAAGGACACCCAGGTCCCTCTGAACACCAACATTTCCCAATCTTCCACCATTTAAAAAATACTCTGCTTTTACTTACAAGATCGAGAGAAGCTGATTTGGGGAACCGAGGTCCATGGAGTGTACAGAGCTTTCAACTGAAGCTTCCCAGGTCGAATCTGAATGCCCCAGCACAACTTGACACTTTTTATAGATTTCTGAGGTGCAAATCAATAATCTAAATGGCCTTATAAGGCCTGTAACTATCTCACTAAACTACAAGATGTGTATACAACCAATGGGTAAAGTTATACTATTGATTGGCACAGGTGAAGATGCCTCCATTCCCATGATCTCAATTTCCTGGTCTTTCCAATGCCAGTCTATGGTGGGAGGGTCGGTAATCAGGGTAAAGATACGGGTGCTTATCTTAAATGAGGCTTCAAGGCTTCCTGCAAATGAATGGAGTCTTTCTACCTCTCGCTCTCTAATTGTGGTACAAAGGGAGTTTCTCTGTCTGCCTCGGTGTTGAATTAATAACGCTATCTGACCCATGGTGATAACACTTGGAGATATGGAGCACACTGCTTGTTACTCACACTGTTAACTCATTGGTAGATTCACCCTAAAGCCAATCTGCAAATGCATGGCAAAAGTGCAGGATTCTCACGAGATATACAAATCATTCAATGGGATCCCCCAATATCAATCAATTCCAAGGGGCCAATCGAAAAGGATGTAATTGTAAGGGATCTGCAGACATGGAAATAGCTCAAGGGGAAAACTTGGAGGGAGAGGAGTCAGTGACAAGCGTGTCTCCCTCCATAGGGAGGAACCTCCGGATCGTTACTGTCACAGTGCAGGTCCTCACATCACCATCCACAGGGTGGCCCAGGAGGAAAATCCACTCGAGATCTGGGCCTCTGCCCCCACACACCAAAACCCCCACACCCCCACAAACCTCCCACACCCCCTCCGCCAAACCCCACACTCCCACATCCCCACACCCCACACCCTCCAACCCCACACCCCCACATCCCCACACCCTCCAACCCCACACCCCCCAACCCCACAACCCCACACTCCCACACTCCACACCCCCACACCCCACACCCTCCAACCCCACACCCCCAACCCCCACACACTTTAACCCCACAACCCCACACCCCCACACTCCACACCCCCACACCCCACACCCTCCAACTCCACAACTCCAACCCCCACACCCTCCAACCCCACACCCCCACATCCCCACACCCTCCAACCCCACACCCCCGACCCCCACACCCTCCAACCCCACATCCTCACATCCCCACACCCTCCAACCCCACACCCCCAACCCCCACACCCTCCAACCCCACAACCCCACACCCCCACACTCCACACCCACACACCCCACACCCTCCAACTCCACAACCCCAACCCCCACACCCTCCAACCCCACACCCCCACATCCCCACACCCTCCAACCCCACACCCCCGACCCCCACACCCTCCAACCCCACATCCTCACATCCCCACACCCTCCAACCCCACACCCCCAACCCCCACACCCTCCAACCCCACACCCTCCAACCCCTGCACCCCCACACCCCTGCACCCCCACACCCCCACACCCCCACACCCTCCAACCCCACACACCCCCACCCCCGCACCACCCCACTGCCTCCACCCCCGCACCACCCCCTGCCTTCACTCCCACACCCCTGCACCCTCACATCCCCTCCGTGTCCCTGCCATGCTCCCACCACCCCCACTGTGTCCCAAGCCCCACCCCCCCACCTACCCACCATTCCCACCCCCCCACCTACCCACCACCTCCCCCCCCCATGGGGCCTGAGAAGCAGCAGTGGTCCAAATGAGGGAAGGATTTCCAGCTCCAGCTATTGAGGACCATTGGTTATCACGGCTGTAACATTTCCCCATCTCCTGCCACCTGATGTTAAGTGGGGTCACCGAGGGAACTCGGGCCCCAAGAGTCGAGCTGGGAACAGAAAAAAAGAAGGACTTGCATTTCTATAGCGCCTTTCAGGACATCCCAAGGTGCTTTACAAGCACTTAAGTATTTTGAAGAGTAATTACTGTTATATTGTAGGAAATGCGGCAGGCAATTTATACACAGCAAGCTCCCACAAACATGACATCAAATACTGACCAGACAATCTGTTTTTTAGTGATGTTGGTTGAGGGATAAATATTGGCCATGACAGCATGTAAACCTCCCCTGCTCATCTTCGGAATAGTGGCCAGTTGAGAGGCTGACAAGGCCTCAGCTTAACGTCTCATCTAAAAGCCAGCCCATCCGCAGTGCAAGGACCTCCCTCGGTCTGGGAGTGTCAGCCTCGAACCTTGGAGTGGGACTTGGACCCACAATCTTCAGACACAGAGGCTGGAGTCCGACCAACTGAACCACGGCTGGTACTGCCTTGTTGCCGATTCCACGCTGTTTGTCCTTTTATGAAGAATATATACATGTGGTGGCCAAAGCTGGCCTTTACAAGAACAACAACTTGTATATAGCACCTGGAAAGATGTCCCAAGGCACTTTACAGCGAAGTTATCAAACAAAATCTAACACCCAGCCGCCGTATTAAGGTACGTGACCAAAAGCTTGGTCAAAGCAGTAGGTTTTAAGGAGCGTCTTATAGGAGGAAAGAGAGGTAGCGAGGCGGAGAGGTTCAGGGAGTTCCAGAGCTTGGGACTTGGCAATTGAAGGCATGTCCACCAATGGTGGAGCGATTAAAATCAGGGATACTCAAGAGGCCAGGATTGGGGGAGCGCCGCGATCTCGGAGGATTGTCGGGTTGGAGGAAGGTACAGAGATAGGGAGGGGCGAGGCCATGGAGGGATTTGAAAACAAAGAAAAAAAAAATTACATTTATATAGCGCCTTCCACGACCTCAGGACGACCTCCCAAAGTGCTTTCCAGCCAATGCGTACTTTCTGAAGTGTAGGCACTGTTGTAATGGAGGAAACGCAGCAGCCAACTTGCGCACTGCAAGCTCCCACAAAAAGCAATCTAATAAATGACCAGATCGTCTGTTTTTAATGATGTTGATTGAGGATCAAGGGTGGGATTTTTGAAATCGAGGCATAGAAACATAGAAACATAGAAAATAGGTGCAGGAGTAGGCCATTCGGTCCTTCGAGCCTGCACCACCATTCAATAAGATCATGGCTGATCATTCACCTCAGTACCCCTTTCCTGCTTTCTCTTCATACCCCTTGATCCCTTTAGCTGCAAGGGCCACATCTAACTCCTTTTTGAATATATCTAACGAACTGGCAATAACTTTCTGTGGTAGAGAAATCCACAGGTTCACAATTCTCTGAGTGAAGAAGTTTCTCCTCATCTTGGTCTTAGATGGCTTACCCCTTATCCTTAGACTGTGATCCCTGGTTCTGGACTTCCCTAACATCAGGAACATTCTTCCTGCATCTAACCTGTGCCAGACTGGGAGCCAATGTAGGTCAGCGAGCACAGGGGTGATGGGTGAGCAGGACTTGGTGCGAGTTAGGACATGGGACACAGGGGGTGATGGGTGAGCGGGACTCGGTGCGAGTTAGGACATGGGGCACAGGGGGTGATGGGTGAGCGGGACTCGGTGCGAGTTAGGACACGGGGCACAGGGGGTGATGGGTGGGCAGGACTCGGGGCGAGTTAGGACACGGGGCAGCGAGCACAGGGGGTGATGGGTGAGTGGGACTCGGTGCGAGTTAGGACACGGGGCACAGAGGGTGATGGGTGAGCGGGACTCGGTGCGAGTTAGGACATGGGGCAGCGAGCACAGGGGGTGATGGGTGAGCGGGACTCGGTGCGAGTTAGGAGACGGGGCAGCAAGCACAGGGGGTGATGGGTGAGCGGGACTCGGTGCAAGTTAGGACACGGGGCAGCGAGCACAGGGGGTGATGGGTGAGTGGGACTCGGTGCGAGTTAGGACACGGAGCAGTCAAGTGTGGTTTGACCAATACTACTGCAGATTGTCGATATGGAACCTGGGCACCAATACTCAAGCTGACACTGATACTTCACTGTAAGGCTGAAGCAACACTGTACAGAACCAGATCTTTGAAGGTGGCAAATCAAGCTAGTAAGCTTTATAAATAGAGGCAAAGAAGTTATGCAAATCATTTGTAAATCGCTGGTCTGGCCTCAGCTGGAGTATTGAGAGGCGATCTTATTGAAACTTATAAGATCATGAGGGTGCTCGACAAGGTGGATGCAGAGAGGATATTTACCACTCATAGGGAAACTAAAACTAGGGGATAGTCTCAGAACGAGGGGCTGCCCATTTAAAACAGAGATGAAGAGAAATTTCTTCTCTCAGAGGGTTGTAAATCTATAGAATTCTCTGCCCCAGAGAGCTGGGGAGGCTGGGACATTGAATAAATTTAAGGCGGAGATAGACAGATTTTTGAGCAATAAGGGAGTAAAGGATTATGGGGAGCGGGCAGGGAAGTGGAGCTGAGACCATGACCAGATTGGCCATGATCGTATTGAATGACGGAGCAGGCTCGAGGGGCCAGGTGGCCTACTCCTGCTCCTATTTCTTGGGTTCTTATTGTGTCCAATTCTGGGCAGCGCACTGTAGGAAGGATGTCAAGACCTTGGAGAGGGTGCAGAGGAGATTTACAAGAATGGGACCAGGGCTGAGGGACACCAGTTATGTGGAGAGACTGGAGAAGCTGGGATTGTTCTCCTTAGAGCAGAGAAGGTCAAGGGGAGATTTGATTGAGGTGTTCAAAATTAAATCGGGTTTTGATAGAGTAGATAGGGAGAAATTATTTCCAGTGGCGGGAGGGCCGGTAACCAGGGGATACAGGTTTAGGTGATTGGCAAAAGAACCAGAGTGAGTGAAGAGAAATCTTTTTACGCAGCGAGTTGTTGTGATCTGGAATGCGCTGCCTGAAAGGGTGGTGGGAGCAGATTCAATAGTAACTTTCAAAAGGATATTGGATAAATACTTGAAAAGGAAAAATTTGCAGGGCTATGGGGAAAGTGCAGAGGGAGTGCGACAAATAAAACAGCTCTTTCAAAGAGCCAACACGGGCACAACGGGCCGAATGGCTTCCTGCTGTGCTGATTCCAGTCTCTCTCCAGCGATCCAAGCGTTAACCGTGATCTTGGGTCTGCGTTCTCTCTCTGTTCTCGGTTTCTGTCCTGACCCTAGTTATCAGAGCTGGGGAACTCCAATACCAGCCGGGAAACTTCTATTGATGAGTCTGACCTGTGACCTCCAGCAAAAAAACAAGGACATTTCACTTCGTAAATACAGCAAAACAAGAACAACTGCATGAGACCGACTGAACAAAATGTTCTCCAGGCTTAATAGGGAAGTTGATAACAGATGTGATGATTTTGTTAAAAAAAAATTAATTCATTCACGGCATGTGCCAATATATGAACAAGTCAGGGTGGTGCGTGACTTTGAGGGGAACATGAGGGTGACGGTGTTCAACAGGCACTGGGTCTCACTGGGTACAGTTCCACAGGCACTGGGTCTCATTAGAACAGTTACACAGGCACTGGGTCTCACTGGGAACAGTTACACAGGCACTGGGTCTCACTGGGTACAGTTACACAGGCACTGGGTATCACTGGGTACAGTTCCACAGGCACTGGGTCTCACTGGGTACAATTCCACAGGCATTGGGTCTCACTGGGTACAGCTCCACAGGCACTGGGTCTCACTGGGTACAGTTCCACAGGCACTGGGTCTCACTGGATACAGTTCCACAGGCACTGGGTCTCACTTGGTACAGTTCCACGGGCACTGGGTCTCACTGGGTACAGTTCCACAGGCACTGGGTCTCACTGGGTACAGTTCCACAGGCACTGGATCTCACTGGGTACAGTTCCACAGGCACTGGGTCTCTGGGTACAGTTCCACAGGCACTGGGTCTCACTGGGTACAGTTGCACAGGCACTGGGTCTCACTGTGTACAGTTCCACAGGCACTGGGTCTCTGGGTACAGTTCCACAGGCACTGGGTCTCACTGGGTACAGTTCCACAGGCACTGGGTCTCACTGGGTACAATTCCTCAGGCACTGGGTATCACTGGGTACAGTTCCACAGGCACTGGGTCACTGGGTACAGTTCCACAGGCACTGGGTCTCACTGGGTACAGTTCCACAGGCACTGGGTCTCACTGGGTACAGTTCCACAGACACTGGGTCTCTGGGTACAGTTCCACAGGCACTGAGTCTCACTGGGTGCAGTTCCACAGGCACTGAATCTCACTGGATACAGTTCCACAGGCACTGGGTCTCACTGGGTACAATTCCACAGTCACTGGGTCTCTGGGTACAGTTCCACAGGCACTGAGTCTCACTGGGTACAGTTACACAGGCACTGGGTCTCACTGGGTACAGTTCCACGGACATTGGGTCTCACTGGGTACAGTTCCACAGGCACTGGATCTCTGAGTACAGTTTCACAGGCACTGGGTCTCTGGGTACAGTTCCACAGGCATTGTGTCTCAGTGGGTACAGTTCCACAGGCACTGGGTCTCACTGGGTACAGTTCCACAGGCACTGGGTCTCACTGGGTACAGTTCCATAGGCACTGGGTCTCACTGGGTACAGTTCCACAGGCACTGGGTCTCACTGGGTACAGTTCCACAGGCACTGGGTCTCACTGGGTACAGATCCACAGGCACTGGGTCACTGGGTACAGTTCCACAGGCACTGGGTCTCTGGGTACAGTTCCACAGGCACTGGGTCTCACTGGGTACAGTTACACAGGCACTGGGTCTCACTGGATACAGTTCCACAGGCACTGGGTCTCACTTGGTACAGTTCCACGGGCACTGGGTCTCACTGGGTACAGTTCCACAGGCACTGGGTCTCACTGGGTACAGTTCCACAGGCACTGGATCTCACTGGGTACAGTTCCACAGGCACTGGGTCTCTGGGTACAGTTCCACAGGCACTGGGTCTCACTGGGTACAGTTGCACAGGCACTGGGTCTCACTGTGTACAGTTCCACAGGCACTGGGTCTCTGGGTACAGTTCCACAGGCACTGGGTCTCACTGGGTACAGTTCCACAGGCACTGGGTCTCACTGGGTACAATTCCTCAGGCACTGGGTATCACTGGGTACAGTTCCACAGGCACTGGGTCACTGGGTACAGTTCCACAGGCACTGGGTCTCACTGGGTACAGTTCCACAGGCACTGGGTCTCACTGGGTACAGTTCCACAGACACTGGGTCTCTGGGTACAGTTCCACAGGCACTGAGTCTCACTGGGTGCAGTTCCACAGGCACTGAATCTCACTGGATACAGTTCCACAGGCACTGGGTCTCACTGGGTACAGTTCCACAGGCACTGGGTCTCACTGGGTACAGTTCCACAGGCATTGGGTCTCACTGGGTACAGTTCCACAGGCACTGGGTCTCTGGGTACAGTTCCACAGGCACTGGGTCTCACTGGGTACAGTTCCACAGGCACTGGGTCTCACTGGGTACAATTCCTCAGGCACTGGGTATCACTGGGTACAGTTCCACAGGCACTGGGTCACTGGGTACAGTTCCACAGGCACTGGGTCTCACTGGGTACAGTTCCACAGGCACTGGGTCTCACTGGGTACAGTTCCACAGACACTGGGTCTCTGGGTACAGTTCCACAGGCACTGAGTCTCACTGGGTGCAGTTCCACAGGCACTGAATCTCACTGGATACAGTTCCACAGGCACTGGGTCTCACTGGGTACAGTTCCACAGGCACTGGGTCTCACTGGGTACAGTTCCACAGGCATTGGGTCTCACTGGGTACAGTTCCACAGGCACTGGGTCTCACTGGGTACAGTTCCACAGGCACTGGGTCTCACTGAGTACAGTTCCATAGGCACTGGGTCTCTGGGTACAGTTCCACAGGCACTGGGTCTCACCGGGTGCAGTTCCACAGGCACTGGGTCTCACTGGGTACAGTTCCACAGACACTGGGTCTCTGGGTACAGTTCCACAGGCACTGGGTCTCACTGGGTACAGTTACACAGGCACTGGGTCTCACTGGGTACAGTTCCACTTACATTGGGTCTCACTGGGTACAGTTCCACAGGCACTTGGTCTCTGGGTACAGTTTCACAGGCACTGGGTCTCACTGGGTACAGTTCCACATGCACTGGGTCTCACTGGGTATAGTTCCACAGGTACTGGGTCTCACTGGATACAGTTTCACAGACACTGGTCTCTGGGTACAGTTCCACAGGCACTGGGTCTCACTGGGTACAGTTCCACAGGCACTGGGTCTCACTAGGTACAGTTCCACAGGCACTGGGTTTCACTGTGCACATTCCACAGGCACTGACTCTCAGTGGGTACAGTTCCACAGGCACTGGGTCTCTGGATATCGTTCCACAGACATTGGGTCTCAGTGGGTACAGTTCCACAGGCACTGGGTCTCACTGGGTACAGTTCCACAGGCACTGGGTCTCACTGGGTACAGTTACACAGGCATTGGGTCTCACTGGGTACAGTTCCACAGGCACTGGGTCTCACTGGGTACAGTTCCACAGGCACTGGGTCTCACTGGGTACAGTTCCACAGGCACTGGGTCTCTGGGTACAGTTCCACAGGCACTGGGTCTCACTGGGTACAGTTACACAGGCACTGGGTCTCACTGGGTACAGTTCCAGTTACATTGGGTCTCACTGGGTACAGTTCCACAGGCACTGGGTCTCTGGGTACAAAGTCACAGGCACTGGGTCTCACTGGGTACAGTTCCACATGCACTGGGTCTCACTGGGTACAGTTCCACAGGCACTCGGTCTCACTGGGTATAGTTCCACAGGCACTGGGTCTCAGTGGGTACAGTTTCACAGACACTGGTCTCTGGGTACAGTTCCATAGGCACTGGGTCTCACTGGGTACAGTTCCACAGGCACTGGGTCTCACTAGGTACAGTTCCACAGGCACTGGGTTTCACTGTGCACATTCCACAGGCACTGACTCTCACTGGGTACAGTTCCACAGGCACTGGGTCTCTGGATATCGTTCCACAGACATTGGGTCTCACTGGGGTACAGTTCCACAGGCACTGGATCTCTGGGTACAGTTCCACAGACACTGCATCTCACTGGGTACAGTTACACAGGCACTGGGTCTCACTGGGTACAGTTCCACAGACACTGGGTCTCACTGGTTACTGTTCCACAGGCACTGGGTCTCACTGGGTGCAGTTCCTCAGGCACTGAATCTCACTGGATACAATTCCACAGGCACTGGGTCTCACTGGGTACAGTTCCACAGGCATTGGGTCTCACTGGGTACAGTTCCACAGGCATTGGGTCTCACTGGGTACAGTTCCACAGGCACTGGGTCTCTGGGTACAGTTCCACAGGCACTGGGTCTCACTGGGTACAGTTCCACAGGCACTGGGTCTCACTGGGTACAATTCCTCAGGCACTGGGTATCACTGGGTACAGTTCCACAGGCACTGGGTCACTGGGTACAGTTCCACAGGCACTGGGTCTCACTGGGTACAGTTCCACAGGCACTGGGTCTCACTGGGTACAGTTCCACAGACACTGGGTCTCTGGGTACAGTTCCACAGGCACTGAGTCTCACTGGGTGCAGTTCCACAGGCACTGAATCTCACTGGATACAGTTCCACAGGCACTGGGTCTCACTGGGTACAGTTCCACAGGCACTGGGTCTCACTGGGTACAGTTCCACAGGCATTGGGTCTCACTGGGTACAGTTCCACAGGCACTGGGTCTCACTGGGTACAGTTCCACAGGCACTGGGTCTCACTGGGTACAGTTCCATAGGCACTGGGTCTCTGGGTACAGTTCCACAGGCACTGGGTCTCACCGGGTGCAGTTCCACAGGCACTGGGTCTCACTGGGTACAGTTCCACAGACACTGGGTCTCTGGGTACAGTTCCACAGGCACTGGGTCTCACTGGGTACAGTTACACAGGCACTGGGTCTCACTGGGTACAGTTCCACTTACATTGGGTCTCACTGGGTACAGTTCCACAGGCACTTGGTCTCTGGGTACAGTTTCACAGGCACTGGGTCTCACTGGGTACAGTTCCACATGCACTGGGTCTCACTGGGTATAGTTCCACAGGTACTGGGTCTCACTGGATACAGTTTCACAGACACTGGTCTCTGGGTACAGTTCCACAGGCACTGGGTCTCACTGGGTACAGTTCCACAGGCACTGGGTCTCACTAGGTACAGTTCCACAGGCACTGGGTTTCACTGTGCACATTCCACAGGCACTGACTCTCAGTGGGTACAGTTCCACAGGCACTGGGTCTCTGGATATCGTTCCACAGACATTGGGTCTCAGTGGGTACAGTTCCACAGGCACTGGGTCTCACTGGGTACAGTTCCACAGGCACTGGGTCTCACTGGGTACAGTTACACAGGCATTGGGTCTCACTGGGTACAGTTCCACAGGCACTGGGTCTCACTGGGTACAGTTCCACAGGCACTGGGTCTCACTGGGTACAGTTCCACAGGCACTGGGTCTCTGGGTACAGTTCCACAGGCACTGGGTCTCACTGGGTACAGTTACACAGGCACTGGGTCTCACTGGGTACAGTTCCAGTTACATTGGGTCTCACTGGGTACAGTTCCACAGGCACTGGGTCTCTGGGTACAAAGTCACAGGCACTGGGTCTCACTGGGTACAGTTCCACATGCACTGGGTCTCACTGGGTACAGTTCCACAGGCACTCGGTCTCACTGGGTATAGTTCCACAGGCACTGGGTCTCAGTGGGTACAGTTTCACAGACACTGGTCTCTGGGTACAGTTCCATAGGCACTGGGTCTCACTGGGTACAGTTCCACAGGCACTGGGTCTCACTAGGTACAGTTCCACAGGCACTGGGTTTCACTGTGCACATTCCACAGGCACTGACTCTCACTGGGTACAGTTCCACAGGCACTGGGTCTCTGGATATCGTTCCACAGACATTGGGTCTCACTGGGGTACAGTTCCACAGGCACTGGATCTCTGGGTACAGTTCCACAGACACTGCATCTCACTGGGTACAGTTACACAGGCACTGGGTCTCACTGGGTACAGTTCCACAGACACTGGGTCTCACTGGTTACTGTTCCACAGGCACTGGGTCTCACTGGGTGCAGTTCCTCAGGCACTGAATCTCACTGGATACAATTCCACAGGCACTGGGTCTCACTGGGTACAATTCCACAGGCACTGAGTCTCACTGGGTACAGTTACACAGGCACTGGGTCTCACTGGGTATAGTTCCACGGACATTGGGTCTCACTGGGTACAGTTCCACAGGCACTGGGTCTCTGGGTACAGTTCCACAGGCACTGAGTCTCACTGGGTACAGTTACACAGGCACTGGGTCCCACTGGGTACAGTTCCACGGACATTGGGTCTCACTGGGTACAGTTCCACAAGCACTGGGTCTCTGGGTACAGTTTCAGAGGCACTGGGTCTCACTGGGTACAGTTCCACATGAACTGGGTCTCACTAGGTACAGTTCCACAGGCACTGGATCTCACTGGGTACAGTTTCAAAGACACTGGGTCTCTGGGTACAGTTCCACAGGTATTGGGTCTCACTGGGTACAGTTCCACAGACACTGGGTCTCACTGGTTACAGTTTCAAAGACACTGGGTCTCTGGGTACAGTTCCACAGGTATTGGGTCTCACTGGGTATAGTTCCACAGACACTGGGTCTCACTGGGTACAGTTCCACAGGCACTGGGTCTCACTGGATACAGTTCCTCAGGCACTGGGTTTCACTGGGTACAGTTCCACAGGCACTGTGTCTCACTGGGTACAATTCCTCAGGCACTGGGTATCACTGGGTACTGTTCTACAGGCACTGGGTCTCACTGGGTACAGTTTCAAAGACACTGAGTCTCTGGGTACAGTTCCACAGGCATTGGGTCTCACTGGGTACAGTTCCACAGACACTGGGTCTCACTGGGTACAGTTCCACAGCCACTGGGTCTCACTGGGTACAGTTCCACAGGCACTGGGTCTCACTGGGTACAGTTCCACAGGCATTGGGTCTCACTGGGTACAGTTCCACAGGCACTGGGTCTCTCTGGGTACAATTCCACAGGCACTGGGTCTCACTGGGGTACAGTTCCATGGGCACTGGGTCTCTGGATACAGTTCCACAGACACTGGGTCTCACTGGGTACAGTTCCACAGACACTGGGTCTCACTGGGTATATTCCACAGGCACTGACTCTCACTGGGGTACAATTCCACAGGCACTGTGTCTCTGGGTACAGTTCCACAGACACTGGGTCTCACTGGGTACAGTTACACAGGCACTGGGTCTCACTGGGTACAGTTCCACGGACATTGGGTCTCACTGGGTACAGTTCCACAGGCACTGGATCTCTGAGTACAGTTTCACAGGCACTGGGTCTCTGGGTACAGTTCCACAGGCATTGTGTCTCAGTGGGTACAGTTCCACAGGCACTGGGTCTCACTGGGTACAGTTCCACAGGCACTGGGTCTCACTGGGTACAGTTCCACAGGCACTGGGTCTCACTGGGTACAGTTCCACAGGCACTGGGTCTCACTGGGTACAGTTCCACAGGCACTGGGTCTCACTGGGTATAGTTCCACAGGCACTGGGTCTATGGGTACAGTTCCACAGGCACTGGGTCTCACCGGGTGCAGTTCCACAGGCACTGGGTCTCACTGGGTACAGTTCCACAGGCACTGGGTCTCTGGGTACAGTTCCACAGGCACTGGGTCTCACTGGGTACAGTTACACAGGCACTGGGTCTCACCGGGTACAGTTCCACAGGCACTGGGTCTCACTGGGTACAGTTCCACAGGCACTGGGTCTCTGGGTACAGTTCCACAGGCACTGGGTCTCACTGGGTACAGTTACACAGGCACTGGGTCTCACTGGGTACAGTTCCACTTACATTGGGTCTCACTGGGTACAGTTCCACAGGCACTGGGTCTCACTGGGTACAGTTCCACAGGCACTGGGTCTCTGGGTACAGTTCCACAGGCACTGGGTATCACTGGGTACAGTTCCACAGGCACTGGGTCTCACTGTGTACATTCCACAGACACTGACTCTCACTGGGTACAGTTCCACAGGCACTGGGACTCTGGGTACAGTTCCACAGACATTGGGGCTCACTGGGGTACAGTTCCACAGGCACTGGGTCTCTGGGTACAGTTCCACAGGCACTGGGTCTCACTGGGTACAGATCCACAGGCACTGGGTCACTGGGTACAGTTCCACAGGCACTGGGTCTCTGGGTACAGTTCCACAGGCACTGGGTCTCACTGGGTACAGTTACACAGGCACTGGGTCTCACTGGGTACAGTTCCACGGACATTGGGTCTCACTGGGTACAGTTCCACAGGCACTGGGTCTCTGGGTACAGTTTCACAGGCACTGGGTCTCTGGGTACAGTTCCACAGGCATTGTGTCTCAGTGGGTACAGTTCCACAGGCACTGGGTCTCACTGGGTACAGTTCCACAGGCACTGGGTCTCACTGGGTACAGTTCCACAGGCACTGGGTCTCACCGGGTACAGTTCCACAGGCACTGGGTCTCACTGGGTACAGTTCCACAGGCACTGGGTCTCTGGGTACAGTTCCACAGGCACTGGGTCTCACTGGGTACAGTTACACAGGCACTGGGTCTCACCGGGTACAGTTCCACAGGCACTGGGTCTCACTGGGTACAGTTCCACAGGCACTGGGTCTCTGGGTACAGTTCCACAGGCACTGGGTCTCACTGGGTACAGTTACACAGGCACTGGGTCTCACTGGGTACAGTTCCACTTACATTGGGTCTCACTGGGTACAGTTCCACAGGCACTGGGTCTCTGGGTACAGTTCCACAGGCACTGGGTCTCTGGGTACAGTTCCACAGGCACTGGGTATCACTGGGTACAGTTCCACAGGCACTGGGTCTCACTGTGTACATTCCACAGACACTGACTCTCACTGGGTACAGTTCCACAGGCACTGGGACTCTGGGTACAGTTCCACAGACATTGGGGCTCACTGGGGTACAGTTCCACAGGCACTGGGTCTCTGGGTACAGTTCCACAGGCACTGGGTCTCACTGGGTACAGATCCACAGGCACTGGGTCACTGGGTACAGTTCCACAGGCACTGGGTCTCTGGGTACAGTTCCACAGGCACTGGGTCTCACTGGGTACAGTTACACAGGCACTGGGTCTCACTGGGTACAGTTCCACGGACATTGGGTCTCACTGGGTACAGTTCCACAGGCACTGGGTCTCTGGGTACAGTTTCACAGGCACTGGGTCTCTGGGTACAGTTCCACAGGCATTGTGTCTCAGTGGGTACAGTTCCACAGGCACTGGGTCTCACTGGGTACAGTTCCACAGGCACTGGGTCTCACTGGGTACAGTTCCACAGGCATTGGGTCTCACTGGGTACAGTTCCACAGGCACTGGGTCTCACTGGGTACAGTTCCACAGGCACTGGGTCTCACTGGGTACAGTTCCATAGGCACTGGGTCTCTGGGTACAGTTCCACAGGCACTGGGTCTCACCGGGTGCAGTTCCACAGGCACTGGGTCTCACTGGGTACAGTTCCACAGACACTGGGTCTCTGGGTACAGTTCCACAGGCACTGGGTCTCACTGGGTACAGTTACACAGGCACTGGGTCTCACTGGGTACAGTTCCACTTACATTGGGTCTCACTGGATACAGTTTCACAGACACTGGTCTCTGGGTACAGTTCCACAGGCACTGGGTCTCACTGGGTACAGTTCCACAGGCACTGGGTCTCACTAGGTACAGTTCCACAGGCACTGGGTTTCACTGTGCACATTCCACAGGCACTGACTCTCAGTGGGTACAGTTCCACAGGCACTGGGTCTCTGGATATCGTTCCACAGACATTGGGTCTCAGTGGGTACAGTTCCACAGGCACTGGGTCTCACTGGGTACAGTTCCACAGGCACTGGGTCTCACTGCGTACAGTTCCAGAGGCATTGGGTCTCACTGGGTACAGTTCCACAGGCACTGGGTCTCACTGGGTACAGTTCCACAGGCACTGGGTCTCACTGGGTACAGTTCCACAGGCACTGGGTCTCTGGGTACAGTTCCACAGGCACTGGGTCTCACTGGGTACAGTTACACAGGCACTGGGTCTCACTGGGTACAGTTCCAGTTACATTGGGTCTCACTGGGTACAGTTCCACAGGCACTGGGTCTCTGGGTACAAAGTCACAGGCACTGGGTCTCACTGGGTACAGTTCCACATGCACTGGGTCTCACTGGGTACAGTTCCACAGGCACTGGGTCTCACTGAATACAGTTCCTCAGGCACTGGGTACAGTTCCACAGGCACTGTGTCTCACTGGGTACAATTCCTCAGGCACTGGGTATCACTGGGTACTGTTCTACAGGCACTGGGTCTCACTGGGTACAGTTTCAAAGACACTGAGTCTCTGGGTACAGTTCCACAGGCATTGGGTCTCACTGGGTACAGTTCCACAGACACTGGGTCTCACTGGGTACAGTTCCACAGCCACTGGGTCTCACTGGGTACAGTTCCACAGGCACTGGGTCTCACTGGGTACAGTTCCACAGGCATTGGGTCTCACTGGGTACAGTTCCACAGGCACTGGGTCTCTCTGGGTACAATTCCACAGGCACTGGGTCTCACTGGGGTACAGTTCCATGGGCACTGGGTCTCTGGATACAGTTCCACAGACACTGGGTCTCACTGGGTACAGTTCCACAGACACTGGGTCTCACTGGGTATATTCCACAGGCACTGACTCTCACTGGGGTACAATTCCACAGGCACTGTGTCTCTGGGTACAGTTCCACAGACACTGGGTCTCACTGGGTACAGTTACACAGGCACTGGGTCTCACTGGGTACAGTTCCACGGACATTGGGTCTCACTGGGTACAGTTCCACAGGCACTGGATCTCTGAGTACAGTTTCACAGGCACTGGGTCTCTGGGTACAGTTCCACAGGCATTGTGTCTCAGTGGGTACAGTTCCACAGGCACTGGGTCTCACTGGGTACAGTTCCACAGGCACTGGGTCTCACTGGGTACAGTTCCACAGGCACTGGGTCTCACTGGGTACAGTTCCACAGGCACTGGGTCTCACTGGGTACAGTTCCACAGGCACTGGGTCTCACTGTGTATAGTTCCACAGGCACTGGGTCTATGGGTACAGTTCCACAGGCACTGGGTCTCACCGGGTACAGTTCCACAGGCACTGGGTCTCACTGGGTACAGTTCCACAGGCACTGGGTCTCTGGGTACAGTTCCACAGGCACTGGGTCTCACTGGGTACAGTTACACAGGCACTGGGTCTCACCGGGTACAGTTCCACAGGCACTGGGTCTCACTGGGTACAGTTCCACAGGCACTGGGTCTCTGGGTACAGTTCCACAGGCACTGGGTCTCACTGGGTACAGTTACACAGGCACTGGGTCTCACTGGGTACAGTTCCACTTACATTGGGTCTCACTGGGTACAGTTCCACAGGCACTGGGTCTCTGGGTACAGTTCCACAGGCACTGGGTCTCTGGGTACAGTTCCACAGGCACTGGGTATCACTGGGTACAGTTCCACAGGCACTGGGTCTCACTGTGTACATTCCACAGACACTGACTCTCACTGGGTACAGTTCCACAGGCACTGGGACTCTGGGTACAGTTCCACAGACATTGGGGCTCACTGGGGTACAGTTCCACAGGCACTGGGTCTCTGGGTACAGTTCCACAGGCACTGGGTCTCACTGGGTACAGATCCACAGGCACTGGGTCACTGGGTACAGTTCCACAGGCACTGGGTCTCTGGGTACAGTTCCACAGGCACTGGGTCTCACTGGGTACAGTTACACAGGCACTGGGTCTCACTGGGTACAGTTCCACGGACATTGGGTCTCACTGGGTACAGTTCCACAGGCACTGGGTCTCTGGGTACAGTTTCACAGGCACTGGGTCTCTGGGTACAGTTCCACAGGCATTGTGTCTCAGTGGGTACAGTTCCACAGGCACTGGGTCTCACTGGGTACAGTTCCACAGGCACTGGGTCTCACTGGGTACAGTTCCACAGGCATTGGGTCTCACTGGGTACAGTTCCACAGGCACTGGGTCTCACTGGGTACAGTTCCACAGGCACTGGGTCTCACTGGGTACAGTTCCATAGGCACTGGGTCTCTGGGTACAGTTCCACAGGCACTGGGTCTCACCGGGTGCAGTTCCACAGGCACTGGGTCTCACTGGGTACAGTTCCACAGACACTGGGTCTCTGGGTACAGTTCCACAGGCACTGGGTCTCACTGGGTACAGTTACACAGGCACTGGGTCTCACTGGGTACAGTTCCACTTACATTGGGTCTCACTGGATACAGTTTCACAGACACTGGTCTCTGGGTACAGTTCCACAGGCACTGGGTCTCACTGGGTACAGTTCCACAGGCACTGGGTCTCACTAGGTACAGTTCCACAGGCACTGGGTTTCACTGTGCACATTCCACAGGCACTGACTCTCAGTGGGTACAGTTCCACAGGCACTGGGTCTCTGGATATCGTTCCACAGACATTGGGTCTCAGTGGGTACAGTTCCACAGGCACTGGGTCTCACTGGGTACAGTTCCACAGGCACTGGGTCTCACTGCGTACAGTTCCACAGGCATTGGGTCTCACTGGGTACAGTTCCACAGGCACTGGGTCTCACTGGGTACAGTTCCACAGGCACTGGGTCTCACTGGGTACAGTTCCACAGGCACTGGGTCTCTGGGTACAGTTCCACAGGCACTGGGTCTCACTGGGTACAGTTACACAGGCACTGGGTCTCACTGGGTACAGTTCCAGTTACATTGGGTCTCACTGGGTACAGTTCCACAGGCACTGGGTCTCTGGGTACAAAGTCACAGGCACTGGGTCTCACTGGGTACAGTTCCACATGCACTGGGTCTCACTGGGTACAGTTCCACAGGCACTCGGTCTCACTGGGTATAGTTCCACAGGCACTGGGTCTCAGTGGGTACAGTTTCACAGACACTGGTCTCTGGGTACAGTTCCATAGGCACTGGGTCTCACTGGGTACAGTTCCACAGGCACTGGGTCTCACTAGGTACAGTTCCACAGGCACTGGGTTTCACTGTGCACATTCCACAGGCACTGACTCTCACTGGGTACAGTTCCACAGGCACTGGGTCTCTGGATATCGTTCCACAGACATTGGGTCTCACTGGGGTACAGTTCCACAGGCACTGGATCTCTGGGTACAGTTCCACAGACACTGCATCTCACTGGGTACAGTTACACAGGCACTGGGTCTCACTGGGTACAGTTCCACAGGCACTGGGTCTCACTGGATACAGTTCCTCAGGCACTGGGTTTCACTGGGTACAGTTCCACAGGCACTGTGTCTCACTGGGTACAATTCCTCAGGCACTGGGTATCACTGGGTACTGTTCTACAGGCACTGGGTCTCACTGGGTACAGTTTCAAAGACACTGAGTCTCTGGGTACAGTTCCACAGGCATTGGGTCTCACTGGGTACAGTTCCACAGACACTGGGTCTCACTGGGTACAGTTCCACAGCCACTGGGTCTCACTGGGTACAGTTCCACAGGCACTGGGTCTCACTGGGTACAGTTCCACAGGCATTGGGTCTCACTGGGTACAGTTCCACAGGCACTGGGTCTCTCTGGGTACAATTCCACAGGCACTGGGTCTCACTGGGGTACAGTTCCATGGGTACTGGGTCTCTGGATACAGTTCCACAGACACTGGGTCTCACTGGGTACAGTTCCACAGACACTGGGTCTCACTGGGTATATTCCACAGGCACTGACTCTCACTGGGGTACAATTCCACAGGCACTGGGTCTCTGGGTACAGTTCCACAGACACTGGGTCTCACTGGGTACAGTTACACAGGCACTGGGTCTCACTGGGTACAGTTCCACGGACATTGGGTCTCACTGGGTACAGTTCCACAGGCACTGGATCTCTGAGTACAGTTTCACAGGCACTGGGTCTCTGGGTACAGTTCCACAGGCATTGTGTCTCAGTGGGTACAGTTCCACAGGCACTGGGTCTCACTGGGTACAGTTCCACAGGCACTGGGTCTCACTGGGTACAGTTCCACAGGCACTGGGTCTCACTGGGTACAGTTCCACAGGCACTGGGTCTCACTGGGTACAGTTCCACAGGCGCTGGGTCTCACTGGGTATAGTTCCACAGGCACTGGGTCTATGGGTACAGTTCCACAGGCACTGGGTCTCACCGGGTACAGTTCCACAGGCACTGGGTCTCACTGGGTACAGTTCCACAGGCACTGGGTCTCTGGGTACAGTTCCACAGGCACTGGGTCTCACTGGGTACAGTTACACAGGCACTGGGTCTCACCGGGTACAGTTCCACAGGCACTGGGTCTCACTGGGTACAGTTCCACAGGCACTGGGTCTCTGGGTACAGTTCCACAGGCACTGGGTCTCACTGGGTACAGTTACACAGGCACTGGGTCTCACTGGGTACAGTTCTACTTACATTGGGTCTCACTGGGTACAGTTCCACAGGCACTGGGTCTCTCGGTACAGTTCCACAGGCACTGGGTCTCTGGGTACAGTTCCACAGGCACTGGGTATCACTGGGTACAGTTCCACAGGCACTGGGTCTCACTGTGTACATTCCACAGACACTGACTCTCACTGGGTACAGTTCCACAGGCACTGGGACTCTGGGTACAGTTCCACAGACATTGGGGCTCACTGGGGTACAGTTCCACAGGCACTGGGTCTCTGGGTACAGTTCCACAGGCACTGGGTCTCACTGGGTACAGATCCACAGGCACTGGGTCACTGGGTACAGTTCCACAGGCACTGGGTCTCTGGGTACAGTTCCACAGGCACTGGGTCTCACTGGGTACAGTTACACAGGCACTGGGTCTCACTGGGTACAGTTCCACGGACATTGGGTCTCACTGGGTACAGTTCCACAGGCACTGGGTCTCTGGGTACAGTTTCACAGGCACTGGGTCTCTGGGTACAGTTCCACAGGCATTGTGTCTCAGTGGGTACAGTTCCACAGGCACTGGGTCTCACTGGGTACAGTTCCACAGGCACTGGGTCTCACTGGGTACAGTTCCACAGGCATTGGGTCTCCCTGGGTACAGTTCCACAGGCACTGGATCTCACTGGGTACAGTTCCACAGGCACTGGGTCTCACTGGGTACAGTTCCATAGGCACTGGGTCACTGGGTACAGTTCCACAGGCACTGGGTCTCACCGGGTGCAGTTCCACAGGCACTGGGTCTCACTGGGTACAGTTCCACAGACACTGGGTCTCTGGGTACAGTTCCACAGGCACTGGGTCTCACTGGGTACAGTTACACAGGCACTGGGTCTCACTGGGTACAGTTCCACTTACATTGGGTCTCACTGGGTACAGTTCCACAGGCACTTGGTCTCTGGGTACAGTTTCACAGGCACTGGGTATCACTGGGTACAGTTCCACATGCACTGGGTCTCACTGGGTATAGTTCCACAGGTACTGGGTCTCACTGGATACAGTTTCACAGACACTGGTCTCTGGGTACAGTTCCACAGGCACTGGGTCTCACTGGGTACAGTTCCACAGGCACTGGGTCTCACTAGGTACAGTTCCACAGGCACTGGGTTTCACTGTGCACATTCCACAGGCACTGACTCTCAGTGGGTACAGTTCCACAGGCACTGGGTCTCTGGATATCGTTCCACAGACATTGGGTCTCAGTGGGTACAGTTCCACAGGCACTGGGTCTCACTGGGTACAGTTCCACAGGCACTGGGTCTCACTGGGTACAGTTACACAGGCATTGGGTCTCACTGGGTACAGTTCCACAGGCACTGGGTCTCACTGGGTACAGTTCCACAGGCACTGGGTCTCACTGGGTACAGTTCCACAGGCACTGGGTCTCACTGGGTACAGTTCCACAGGCACTGGGTCTCTGGGTACAGTTCCACAGGCACTGGGTCTCACTGGGTACAGTTACACAGGCACTGGGTCTCACTGGGTACAGTTCCAGTTACATTGGGTCTCACTGGGTACAGTTCCACAGGCACTGGGTCTCTGGGTACAAAGTCACAGGCACTGGGTCTCACTGGGTACAGTTCCACATGCACTGGGTCTCACTGGGTACAGTTCCACAGGCACTCGGTCTCACTGGGTATAGTTCCACAGGCACTGGGTCTCAGTGGGTACAGTTTCACAGACACTGGTCTCTGGGTACAGTTCCATAGGCACTGGGTCTCACTGGGTACAGTTCCACAGGCACTGGGTCTCACTAGGTACAGTTCCACAGGCACTGGGTTTCACTGTGCACATTCCACAGGCACTGACTCTCACTGGGTACAGTTCCACAGGCACTGGGTCTCTGGATATCGTTCCACAGACATTGGGTCTCACTGGGGTACAGTTCCACAGGCACTGGATCTCTGGGTACAGTTCCACAGACACTGCATCTCACTGGGTACAGTTACACAGGCACTGGGTCTCACTGGGTACAGTTCCACAGACACTGGGTCTCACTGGTTACTGTTCCACAGGCACTGGGTCTCACTGGGTGCAGTTCCTCAGGCACTGAATCTCACTGGATACAATTCCACAGGCACTGGGTCTCACTGGGTACAATTCCACAGGCACTGAGTCTCACTGGGTACAGTTACACAGGCACTGGGTCTCACTGGGTATAGTTCCACGGACATTGGGTCTCACTGGGTACAGTTCCACAGGCACTGGGTCTCTGGGTACAGTTCCACAGGCACTGAGTCTCACTGGGTACAGTTACACAGGCACTGGGTCCCACTGGGTACAGTTCCACGGACATTGGGTCTCACTGGGTACAGTTCCACAAGCACTGGGTCTCTGGGTACAGTTTCAGAGGCACTGGGTCTCACTGGGTACAGTTCCACATGAACTGGGTCTCACTAGGTACAGTTCCACAGGCACTGGATCTCACTGGGTACAGTTTCAAAGACACTGGGTCTCTGGGTACAGTTCCACAGGTATTGGGTCTCACTGGGTACAGTTCCACAGACACTGGGTCTCACTGGTTACAGTTTCAAAGACACTGGGTCTCTGGGTACAGTTCCACAGGTATTGGGTCTCACTGGGTATAGTTCCACAGACACTGGGTCTCACTGGGTACAGTTCCACAGGCACTGGGTCTCACTGGATACAGTTCCTCAGGCACTGGGTTTCACTGGGTACAGTTCCACAGGCACTGTGTCTCACTGGGTACAATTCCTCAGGCACTGGGTATCACTGGGTACTGTTCTACAGGCACTGGGTCTCACTGGGTACAGTTTCAAAGACACTGAGTCTCTGGGTACAGTTCCACAGGCATTGGGTCTCACTGGGTACAGTTCCACAGACACTGGGTCTCACTGGGTACAGTTCCACAGCCACTGGGTCTCACTGGGTACAGTTCCACAGGCACTGGGTCTCACTGGGTACAGTTCCACAGGCATTGGGTCTCACTGGGTACAGTTCCACAGGCACTGGGTCTCTCTGGGTACAATTCCACAGGCACTGGGTCTCACTGGGGTACAGTTCCACGGGCACTGGGTCTCTGGATACAGTTCCACAGACACTGGGTCTCACTGGGTACAGTTCCACAGACACTGGGTCTCTGGGTACAGTTCCACAGACACTGGGTCTCACTGGGTACAGTTGCACAGGCACTGACTCTCACTGGGTACAGTTCTACAGGCACTGGGTCTTACTGGGTACAATTCCACAGGCACTGGGTCTCACTGGGTACAGTTCCACAGGCACTGGGTCTCACTGGGTACAGTTTCACAGGCAAGGGACATTGCTCACACCTTGACCCTTGCTGCGATTCAGATACCTCAAACCCTGACAATTACTGGAGATGAGGTTCCCCGTGCGATGACATTCCTTGGGGATCATGTTCCCCGGGCAAGAGTCAGTGACCTGGGAATCTGAACTCCAGCACGTGTCAGGGCTAATTCTTGGGATGTGGGCGACACTGGTAAGACCCACATTTATTACCCATCCCCAATCGCCCTTGAGAAGGTGGTGGTGAGCCGCCTTCTTGAACTGCTGCAGTCCGCGTGGGGAAGTTGCTCCTAGAATGCTGTGAGGGAGGGAGTTCCAGGATTTTGACCTGGGACAATGAAGGAACGGCCGATATACTTCCAAGTCAGCATGGTTTGTGTCTAGGAGGGGAACGTGGAAGTGGTGGTGTTCCCATGCGCCTGCTGCCCTTGACCTTCTGGGTGGTAGAGGTCACAGGTTTAATGTAGACCTGAGGACCAGTTGCATAAACTTGGCTTGTAGTCTCTTAAGTTTAGACAGTTGAAAGGTGATCTAATCGAGGTGTTTAAGACGATAAACAGATTAGATAGGATAGTTAGAGAGAAGCTGAAACCTCCCACATTCCAAAGTATTTTGAGCATGTTTTTTAATTCATTCACAGGATGTGGGTATCACTGGCAAGGCTAGCATTTATTGCCCATCCCTAACTGCCCTTAACTGAGTATCTCGCTGGGCCATTTCAGAGGGTAGTTACGAGTCGACCACATCGCTGTGGGTCTGGAGTCACATATAGGCCAGACCGGTTAAGGGCAGCAGATTTCCTTCCCCCAAAGGACATTAGTGAACCAGTTTGGTTTTTACGACAATCCGGTAGTTTCAGGGTCACAATTACTGACACCAGCTTTTTATACCACATTTATTTAATTGACTAAATTTAAATTCCCCAGCTGCCATGGTAAGATTTGAACTCAGGTCTCGGGATCATTACGATCCCGACTTGGAAGAAGGGACCGAGTGTAACGTAGCCAAGTTTGCTGACGATACAAAGATGGGCGGAAAAGCAATGTGTGAGGAGACAAATAATCTGCAAAAGGACATAGAAAGGCTAAGTGAGTGGGCAAAAATTTGGCAAATGGAGTATAATGTTAGAAAGTGTGAGATTATGCAATTTGGCAGAAAAAAATCAAAGAGCAAGTTATTATTTAAATAGAGAAAGATTGCAAAGTGCCGCAGTACAGCGGGCCCTGGGGGTACTTGTGCATGAAACACAAAAGGTTAGTATGCAGGTATAGCAAGTGATCAGGAAGGCCAATGGTATCTTGGCCTTTATTGCAAAAGGGATGGAGTATAAAAGCAGGGAACTTGCTACAGTTATTCAGGGTATTGGTGAGGCCACACCTGGAATACTGTGTGCAGTTTTGGTTTCCATATTTACGAAAAGATATACTTGCTTTGGAGGCAGTTCAGAGAAGGTTCACTAGGTTGATTCCAGGGATGAGGGGGTTGACTTATGAGGAAAGGTTGAGTAGATTGAGCCACTACTCATTGGAATTCAGGAGAATGAGAGGTGATCTTATCGAAACATTTAAGATTATGAGGGGGCTTGACAAGGTGGATGCAGAGAGGATGTTTCCACTGATGGGGGAGACTAGAACTAGAGGGCATGATCTTAGAATAAGGGGTCGCCCATTTTAAACAGGGATGAGGAGAAATTTCTTCCCTCAGAGGGTTGTAACTCTGTGGAATTCGCTGCCTCAGAGAGCTGTGGAAGCTGGGACATTGAATAAATTTAAGACAGAAATAGACAGTTTCTTAAACGATAAGGGAATAAGGGAAGTGGAGCTGAGTCCATGATCGGATCAGCCATGATCTTATTAAAATGGTGGAGCAGGCTCGAGGGACCGTATGGCCTACTCCTGCTCCTATTTCTTATGTTCTTAACTTCTTATTAATCCAGGCCTCTGGATTACTAGTCCAGTAGCATAACCACAATGCTACCATTCTGTGGAATGGGGTATCAGGGAGCGGCGGGGAGTGGGGTCATTTCTGAGCTACCCTGATAATTCTGGCCAAAGTGTATCTGGGAGATGGGGTGGGTCCTCTTTAAGGCCAAGTGATGGCCCAACAATCAGAAGATCGTGGGTTCAAGTCCTACTCCAGAGACTTGAGCACCAAAGTCTCGGCTGACACTCCAGTGCGGTGCTGAGGGAGTGCTGCACTGTTGGAGGTGTCGCCTGCCGAATGAGTCGTTATAGGAACATAAGCACAGGAGGAGGCCATTGAGCCCCTCGAGCCTGCACCGCCATTCAATAAGATCACGGCTGATCTGTGACCTAACTCCGCATACCCGCCTTTGGCCCATAAGCCTTAATACGTTTGGTTAACAAAAAGCTATCAAGCTCAGATTTAAAATTAACAATTGATCCAGCATCAGTTGCCGTTTGCGGAAGAGAGTTCCAAAACTCTACCACCCTTTGTGTGTAGAAGTGTTTCCTAATTTCACTCCTGAAAAGTCTGGCTCTAATATTTAAACAATGCCCCCCTAGTCCCAGAATCCCCAACCAGCGGAAATAGTCTCTCTCTAACTACCCTATCTGTTCCCTTAATATCCTGAAAACTTCAATCAGATCACTCCTTAACCTTCTAAATGCTAGGGAATACAAACCTAATTTGTGCAATCTCTCCTCGTAACTTAACCCTTGAACATAAGAACATAAGAAATAGGAGCAGGAGTAGGCCATTTGGCCACTCAAGCCTGCTCCGCCATTTAATTAGATCATGGTTGATCTGATCATAGGCTCAGCTCCACTTCCCCGTCCACTCCCCTTAACCAATTATTCCCTTATCATTCAAAAATCTGTCTATCTCCACTTTAAATATATTCAATGACCCAGACTCCATAACTCTCTGGTCCAGGTACCATTCTGGTAAACCTACACTGTACTCCCTCCAAGGCCAATATATCCTTCCTAAGATGTGGTGCCCAGAACTGCTCACAGTGCTCCAGGTGTGGTCTAACCAGGGCTTTGTACAGCTGCAGCATAACTTCTACCCCCTTGTAATCTAGTCCTCTCGATATAATGGCCAGCATTCCATTAGCCTTTTTAATTATTTTCTGTACCCGTTCCTGACTTTTTAATGATCGATGTACCTGGATCCCCAAATCTCTTTGGACCTCCACTGTTTATAAATTTTCACCATTTAGAAAGTACCCTGATCTTTGGGTCCAAAGTGGATGACCTCACATTTTGTTATACTGAAATCCTTTTGCCACAGTTTTGCCCCTTCACTTAATCTATCAATATCCCTTTGTAATGTTATGCTTTCATCTACACCGAGACCCTGTGTGCCCTCTCAGGTGGATGTAAAAAATTCCATGGAGTTCCCCCCGGTGTGCTGGCCAATATTTATCCGGCAATCAACAGCATTAAATAAACAACAGATGATCTGGTCATTATCACATTGCTGTATGTGGGAGCCTGCTGTGTGCAAATTGGCTGCTGCGTTTCCCACATTGCGACAGTGACTACACTTCAAAAAGTGCTTCATCGGCTGTAAAGCATTTTGGGACATCCTGAGTAGATGACAGGCGCTATATTAATTCAAGACTTTGGGGTCTTGAAGAGGCAACCTGCTCCGGCTAATGCCAGCCGCGGGGTGACGTCATGCCTCTTTGACGCCTCTGTCTCGATATTTGCCTTGTACAGCTGCTGTAACAGGAGGCGGCCGTACAGCTAGGAAAAAGCTGTCGCAGCAGAGCAGCTCTCGGGTGGAATGGCCCAGAAAGGATGGTGAGTTTTTCTCTTTATTTACTTTATTTGCATGTTTTCATCAGTTTTAACAAATGAACCTTAGCAAATGAAATTAAAGTTGTGATGAAGCACTCCAGTCCCTCCGGTGCCCACCGATCACGGACAGCCTTGAGCGCGCGGGCGGACACTGCGTGCTCCATCTCCGGGGACACCCAGCCACGAATGTAGCCGCGAAGAGAGGCAGGCAGTCAGGCCGAACAACCTCCTCGACCACCCGCTGCCTAGAGATATCATTCTGCTGCTGTGGTACAAGTCGGTCATTAATTATCTTTAACAAGGCCCCAACGAATTAAATTAGCCTCTCCTCTCACTCCTCACTAAACACTCCCATTGTAGAGAATCCCAACTGATCAAACCGCTTCCCATTCATTCCCATTGTAGAGAATCCCAATGGGAACCAAACACGTACACTGTCTCCCACCATTCCACCATTTTTGTCCCACTGTGTCAGTAAGATCGTGAAACAGACCCACAAAAAGCAAAGGAAACTAATTGTTAATGGAGAATGAAAATAAGAGGTTTCTTCAGGTCCACGAACTACACTTTAATGTTGGCTTCTGATAAATCCACAATTCTTTTGCCAAAATCAATACCTTTCAGAAACCCAAGGCTGCAGCTGGTAGACATGTGTTCGACAAATGACTTGCAAATTATTCACACACTGAATCGAAACAAAAACATAAGGAAATCTCAAAGAGAAACTAATGCGGTTAGATTTTGGAAATGTTAAAATATCTGTTGGTAGTTCTCCCCACCAGTTTAATGGGAAGGGGTTTGATCCATTGGGATTCTGTACAATGGGAACGAATGGGAAGGGGTTTGATCCATTGGGATTCTGTACATTGGGAGTGAATGGGAAAGGGTTTGGGTCCATTGGGATTCTGTACAATGGGCGTGAATGGGAAGGGGTTTGGTCCATTGAGATTCTGTACCATGGGAGAGAATGGGAAGGGGTTTGGTCCATTGGGATTGCATACCATGAGAAGGAATAGGAAGGGCTTTTGTCCAATGAATTTCTATATGGCATAGGAGTGATTGGAAAGGAATTTGTTCCAGTGGGATTCATTACAGTGGATATGGATAAAAGTGATTTATTCCAATGGGATTATATAAACGAAGATTCATTTTGAGCTGTTTTGCCGTTTGGAATTCATTGTCCAGTTTGGCTGGAGGTACCGGAGGGAATGGAAATGGAACAAGCGATCAGTTAATTCTGACACACTGCTGTACTGCTGCTTTCCCCTCAGTAGGAGACTTTAAACAGAAGTCCTGGCTGCCTGCTCAGGCTAATAATCTCGTGACACTATTTGGAGAAGAGCAAAGGCAGCCCCCGAGTGTTCTCCCTCAACCCACGCCACCAGGAGCAGATTAACATTCCACTCATCTCATTGCTGCTTCTTACATAAGAACATAAGAAATAGGAGCAGGAGTAGACCATACGGCCCCTCGAGCCTGCTCCGCCATTCAATACGATCATGGCTGATCCGATCATGCACTCAGCTCCACTTCCCTGCCCGCTCCCCATAACCCCTTTGTCCCTTATCGGTTAAGAAACTGTCTATTTCTGTCTTAAATTTATTCAATGACCCAGCTTCCACAGCTCTCTGAGGCAGCAAATTCCACAGATTTACAACCCTCTGAGAGAAGCAATTCCTCCTCATCTCAGTTTTAAATGGGCGACTCCTTATTCTATTGGCTAGATGTTTCACTTTTGTGCAGATCTCCCAAACATGTTATTTTCGGCGTGGGTGGTAAAAATGGGTTTTCAGATCGCCGGCTTCTCGCCCATTCTCAAAGCTCCTAGTCTCCATTTTTGAAATTGGGCGTTACCGTGAGCAATATGAAATGGTCGATAGCGTTAAATTTCACTGACCTTCTGCCGTAAAGTGTCACCGTCCTTAGCAACAACATGGCAACGCTTGATTCCTGCGATTCAGGAGGTCAAGGGTCATCATGACATGCGCAGAAGAGGAGACAGAGAGAGAGGGAGCTGAGAGGGAGTGAAGGCATGGCTGAGTGTGGTGCGCTGCTTTGGGAGGGAGGAGGGAGAGTTTAGAGCTTTAGAACAAATAGGGAAACAAAAATGAGCTGTTACCAGCCACATATTTGCCCAAATTTGGCCTATAATGGAGGGAGAGAAGGAGGCGACACAGCACGCTGTGGAGACTGACGCTGGAGAGAGCAGTGAGCTTGGAGAGGAGCACATTGGAGGGCGCAAAAGAGCGAGGAGGTTCTCAGACGAGGCAAATGCCTCCCTCCTGCAGGAGGTCGAGTTATGCTTGGGTGATTTGACACAGGGAGGGTGTGGGAAGCCCACCCCAAAGGCCGACCAGAGGATATGGGCCGAGATAGCAGAGGTGGTCTCGTCAGCAAGCAACGAGGTGCGTGAGGGCAACCAATGCCGCAAACGATGGAACGACCTTGTGGGATCCGCAAGAGTAAGTATTACATTTATTTACATCTACTTATGTATTTATATAATTTGATTTGTAACAATCATGAGCGACTATCAGCAGATGTGAGGTCTTCCACTTTTACCGGGAATGTTTTACTCAAAGCCTGCGGTCACGGTGTACGCCTTTAGGTAAAGAATGATAATTATCATAATAATCATGATTACATCTGTGGGTTATGTCCTGTATCAGTCTCTGTGACAGTACCTAGCAATGATATCACGCAATGATCTCATGCCATGTCGTCCTGTCACCTTTTACAGAAGAAGCTATCGACGATGAGGTCCGTGCAGAGGCGAACGGGTGGGGGGCCACCAGTCCCCAGCGACATCACTGAGATGGAGGAGCGGGTGCTCGCACTCGTGGGGAAGCACCCCCGGACAGCCACGGAAGTATCTGCAGACCCTGAAGTGATGCCACGTGAGTAAAACTTACACCATTGTGTGATGTAAAGTCAATAGATGCCACACCAACTCATATCCAACCAATCATATATGATAGATGATTTCTAAAATTGTCCTATAAATAATGCTGCCTAATGAAAATCATTGCAATGCAAATGTGTTGATGGTCATGAACTGTGATGTGTGTGATGATTTTGAGAGCGGTGGTGCTTTTGTCGTGCATATGCTGTTTGTAGCGCTGGACTCACCTTGTGACCCTTTCACCCACTTCTCCTCTAATAACCTCATTTGTGTTTTGCAGCTCAGCCAGCAGCGCGGCCCCAGGCAAGACCACAGAGGCCAGAAGGTGGGGGCGCGGGGCCCGACTCTCCGGACGATCCAACATCTGGTGCTGAGGAGCTCCGATTCTCGCCCCTCAATCCCTGGGTCTGTTCTCTGAGTGCCGACTTCGAGGAACCTGCATCACCACGCTCCAGAAGCCATTCCCCCCCAAGGCCATCTAGTGGTCCTCCGGTCATTCCCGCCTCCACGCTGGAGGTACCGGCCCCAAGCACCTCACCACAGGGCACTCCACTTGTCCCCAGGAAGGCACCGACCCCGCGGAGGTTTCGTGGACACGGCAGGTCTGTTCCACGAGCGCCACATGAGAGCAGAGAGATGGTACAGTTGTCCAGGAGAACTGTAGACATTGGTGACCAGCTCATCGAAGCATTGGGTGGCATATCCCGACAGCTGGCCACCATGACTGAGTACATTCCACGGATGGCGGAGGCTCTGGATGCGATAGCCAGGAACACTGCTGCCACAGGCCTCCCAGTGGTCCCAGAGCGCAGCACTCCACCCCTAGGTTCTGCACCACCACTGTGAAGGACGTACGAGAGCAAGGACCAAGAGAATGTTGCCCCCTCATCATCCCCCGCTCCCGTACCCGTAAAACCACCGCCTCTGCCTTCATCCCCCCCAATGAGGCACTGCCTGAGGAGCTCCTCGGCCAGGCTTAGTGGAGCGAGGAGGGGAAGGTGTAGAGGTGGGGAGAAGAAGGAGAGGGGGGAAGGAAAGTGAGGTGCATGTCCGCAGGTGATGGCTGTGTTATATCTCCAGCTGGGTGTATGCAATTTGTTGTAATGTATGGGGGGAGGGGACCATGCTCCTGCTTTGCCTTTGTATTCTGTGTTGCTGGACATGTTGAACATTTGATTGATGTCAATGGTGGAAAAAGTGGGGTGTGGGCGGGGGTTGGGTGTTTTTGCCCGTGATACTTAGGATTTCAGACCAATGTTGGTATAAAAATGTTTTTATTGAACATAACCTTTTTTGTGTCCTTAGATGCTCTAACAATGACTCCACGAGGCAATGTGTTGTACTTGAACTGTAGTGACCTTAGTCCTTTATTAATTAACTCCAGAGTGAGAATCACACCTGGTGGCCTGTCTTTTATACTAGGCCAGGCACACCTGTACAGGTAACCTACAAGTCTCTCACTGCTGTGCCCTCTGGTGGCACGCCTTGATATAGTACCAACAGTGGGCATGTAAGATACATGACACCACTCCCCCCTGAACCCTCAGTGTAAATCGCCTCTGCATTAACTACGCTCTGGGCTTAGCTCTATATGGGTTCTGTCTGGTAGACCTCTAGCGGGCCGGCTCAACCTTGGTTGGGTAGTTGGTGCAGTAGCGTGCTGGTGGTTGCTGTTTGTTTGTGTGTGTGTGTTCCTGACCACTCCATTCTCGCACCCCCCCCACTCCCACGTTGGTGCGGCAAGGGCTCCTGGCATTCATGTACATACAAGTTCAGGTAAGTGGGTTTTGCATTTTTTTTTTGTGTGCGACAAGAGTGTTAAGTGCCTTGTCAGTGCAGTGACCAGTGCGTGAGGACAAGCTAGTTCCAGAGCTGCTGGGTGGTGTCTCTGCAGTCTGGTGGTGGCTCAGTGCCCGGTGCTAGCAGTGGGAAGTCGGTTGGCTCGTGTAGCCTACTCTCGGGGCTGTTGTCATGTTCCCTAGCTTCAGGCAGGTTCACAGATGTCTGTGACCCCACCCCCCTCCCGGCCTTCCTTTACACCCTGGGTCCCAGCTGCCCCCTGAGGAGCTGTCGTCTAGCAGTGCACAGGGAACCGCTGACTCGCTGGCCTGAGCGTCGCTTGGTTTGAGATCCTGGCTGGTGCTTGTTTCCTCTGGGGGAACAGTGACAGGTGACCCTACATCTAGGGGTATGGCCTTAGTGCAGTTTGCTCCTTCAGGCTCGTGGCCTTGGTGCCATCGATTGCCTGAGAGATGGAGCCAACCCAGGGCATGGTATCACCACCAGTGCCTTTACCCTGCTGAGGTCGCTTGCTTCGCAGCCCGTGTGTGTTGGCTGCTTGTGGCCACACTTCGTGGTGCCTGACTCTGGCCTCTGGGACGCAGGCTACTACACTGGGTAGCTTGCTGGACCTGTGTGCACCCGATGGGTGTCTGCCCGCTGCATTGGCTGCGTGTGGTGGGAATCCTGCACCGCACAACATTTCCTTACTTATAATGGACACTCTAGGGGTCCAATCACGATCGCGCGACTTTTCCTCGCTGGTTGCATGAATACAATTCCGATTATCAGTTACACATTTTACATAATCTGTTACACCTTTAGTCTCTAACTTACAATTCTTGTTACTTTGCTTAATTGTGTGGAACTGTTTCTCTAATTGTAGTGGGTTACCGGCCTCCTTTAAGAGAGCCTTGCTTGCTTTACCCCAATCCGCTTCTCTGTTTGGTACCACATGTTGCTCCATCAGCGCTGCACCTCATGGTCTGGCCGCGGCTGTGGTGTATGTAGCACACAAATCAGTGACTCCACTCGGTCTGGTGTAAATCTAACTGCTGTGACCTTCGTCCTTTATTGTTCAGCTACAGAGTGCCTCTCAGGTGTGGTGGTCAGCCTTATATAGTGCCTGTTGCAGGCACTTCCAGGTTTCCCACCACAGCGCCCTCTGTGGCGTAGCATTGTGCTTACATCACATTTAAGGTACCAGGACGATACACACATCAATGCATAACAGCGGCCATCTTTGTCTTCAGCGCATTGCCTCGTGGTGCGGACGCCATCTTTTCTTCGTCCATGATGTCGACTGCGACGATTCTCTTCTCCCCGGGTTCTGCCTCAGCAGTTGGGAAGTCGCTGCTGGATCCGATTTTCTCCCTCCTGAGTCCTGCCACTGGAGCCTGGAAGGTGCGTCTGGGTTGTCTCAGCTGGATCATCTCCACGCAGTCATGCTGAGCGGTCTGTGCCTCGGGTGCTGTGCTGGTCTGCTCTCCGGTGGTGGGTCCACACTTAGGTGAGGGCTTGCTTTGCCTCTGAGCGCAGAGGGTGTCGATCGCTGGAGGGATGAAATCTTCCCACTTCCAATGGATCTTCTCCATCCACCTTCTGCTGAGCAGCGTTGGCCCATCACCTGCAACAATCCACAGAGGTAACTTGTGCACCGCGCCTTCATGGAGTACCTTTACATTCGCGCTACCAACGACTGGGATGATTTCATTGGTGTAGGTGCGCAGCTTTGCCTGAACCGGGACCAACTCGGGTCGCTCAGCCGGATTTGTCCCTCAGCCTCTCAAAGGCTTCATGATTCACCACTGACTGGCTCGCCCCCATGTCCACTTCCATGAAGACTGGACTTTCCTCTATCTTGACTTCCATCTTCAGTGGGGAGCACTCGGTGGTGCAGGTAAACATGCTCCGTACCTCCCCGTGGGACTGGGCTGACTCTCTGTCTAACAATTCATAATCCACGCTGGATTCATGGCCATCTGCGGATTCCTCATCGACACAGTGAGTCCTATTTCTCTTACACATTCGCTGGAGATGGCCTTTTGTGCTGCAGCCTTTGCATACATACCCTTTAAAACAGCACAGGTGAGCCCTGTGAATCCCTCCGCAACGCCAGCATGGTGCTACTCGATTAGACCCCCTCGGCGGACTCTGAGTTAAGGTTCTCGGGGGCTTATTCTCTCTTCCTTGGGAGGATTCACGCTCTACAGTCCAGCCTCTAAACGGCGCCACTCTGTGCACAGTACCTGCCGGGTTTGAGTCCTGAGGGTGAGACATCTGCCTAGAGCCGCAGGTCGAGGTCATGAATGACTGGCTCACAGAGATGGCCTTCTGCAGTGTGACTGTGGTATCCGCCGACAGTAGCTTGTGAAGAAGGCTCTCATGGCCGATTCCAATGACAAAAATGTCCCACAGCGGTTCGTTAAGGTGGGTGGTGAACTCGCACGGTGCCACCATCCTCCTGAGGTCTGCGGCGTACTTCGCGATTTCCTGGCCTTCGGGCCGTCGGTGGGTATAGAACTGGTGTCTCGCTGTGAGGATGCTTTCCTTGGGCTTGAGTTGCTCATGGATCAGGGTTACGAGCTCCTTGTATGACTTGGTCATTGTCTTCGCTGGTGCCAGCAAGTTCCTGACGAGGCCATAGACGGTGGGCCCACAACTGGTTACCAGGACAGCGCAGCGCTTATCAGCCAGTGCAGCTGGGTCACCTCCTGCTGTGAAAAAATGTTCTAGCCTCTCCACAAAGGCGTCCCAATCATCACCATCGGCGAACTGCTGCAACGTTCCAAGGGTAGCCATTTCCGCGTGAAAGTTCGTATTCTCATCGCCAGTTGTTGTGTCTTTAGATGCTCTAGTAATGACTCCACAAGGCAATGCGTTGTACTTGAACTGTAGTGACCTTAGTCCTTTATTAGTTAACTCCAGAGTGAGGATCACACCTGGCGGCCTGTCTTTTATACTAGGCCAGACACACCTGTACAGGTAACCTACAAGTCTCCCTCTGCTGTGCCCTCTGGTGGCACACCTTGATATAGTACCAACAGTGGGCATGTAGGATACATGACAACCTTGTTACGCAGTGTCTCAGATAGCTGGACTGTTACACACTGGTGATTCCTTAACATGAAAGGGTTAAATAAAACTTAACTTCAATCAACGTAAACGTTAACTGGCACCAAGATGATGGGCACCATTGATGTCTGAGCTGTACACACACAGAAGTGTGTCAGCGTTGTCACGCACAGCAATGTTCTTTCAGGCAAATCGTTCAGATATCAGCTCCTCACGTAAGAGTCTTGCAGCTGTGTAGCCACCACGGGCCCTTTCCTCCGGTCTGGAGGGGGTCGTGGGCATGGTTGCATAGCCAGCCTGATTGTCAGCATCCAGCCCCTCGTCGTCCTCTTCCTCTCTCTCCTGAGGTGGAGCATCAGTCCCTTCTGGCAATTCTTGGCCCCTCCTGATAGCCAGGTTGTGCAGCATGGAGCACACCACCACGAATTGAGCTACTTGCTCAGGGTTGTATTGTAGCTCCCCTCCTGAGTGGTCCAGACATCTGAAGCGCTGCTTAAGCACAGTTATTGTTTTCTGGACCACATTGCGTGTGACTCTATGGCTCTGGTTGTATCGCTTCTCAGCCTCGGTGTGGGTGTCACGCAGGGGAGTCATCAGCCAGGTGGCTAGACCGTACCGATTATCACCAAGCATCCAGCATTGTCCTTGTGGCTGACTCTTAAACATGTCAGAGACAGCTCTCACGCAGGATGTGAGCCTCACCGAAGGTGCCCGCACATTTGGCATTCACTGCCAGTATGATCTGGTTGTGGTCGACAACTAGTTGGACGTTCAGGGAATGAAATCCTTTTCTGTTACGAAAAATCTCTGGGTCCTGAGAAGGTACGCGCATGGCGATGTGAGTGCACTGTATAGCTCCCTGCACCCTGGGGAACTTAGCAATGCGGTAGAATGCTCCGGCCCTGTCAGTCTGAGCCTCCGTAGTCATGGGGAAGCTGATAAAGTCCATCCTTCTCACATACAGGGTCTCCGTGACCTGTCTAATGCAGCGATGGGTGGCATGGTGAGACAGAGGGGAAATCTCGACCGCCGAGGCCCGAAAGGAACCAGACGCTTAGAAACACAGTGCCACAGTGACCTTGACCTCGACCGACACTGATATCCTGATGGCAGGCTGTATATGTGGCCGGATGAGCTCACATATTTCATTGATCACCACCTTGTGGAAGCGCAGTCTCCGAAGGCAGGTGTGGTCAGACACGTCGAGGTAAGATCTCTTTTCCCTGTACGTGCGAGGTGTGTATGGTCTGGCCCTCCTCCTCATTCTGGCACATCTTAAATTGGGGACATAATGATGTGCATCACACATTGAGCCATCTGCACTCTGCAGCATCTGTGTATTAATCGATGCAGACTGAGAAATGGCTGGCCCCATTGCAATCAAAGTATAATAGCGATTGATCAGAAGCAATAATTTCCTCACTGAAATGCACCTACAGTAAACCCCCAATAGTCCAGAGTCTGAAAATATGTCTGTTGAGATGGTCACTTCACCTGAGAAGAACTCCAGAGTCAATGCAAACTCCCCCGAAGTTGAAGCAGCCTTTTGAATGAAACGACCTGCGATATAATAAATGGCGCCCATACCTCTGGTTTTAGTTCAGAACAGTTCCACGTTTTCCGAGCGGTTTTTTGGGCTCGCGATATTGTGGGCGATATGTGTGCGAGGTGGTGAAAGTGACGGTGGCCGATCTCCTGGGTGTTAGTTTCGCCAAATGTGCTCTTTACGACAAAAAAAAGTGGGCACGCGGCATTATTGAATCTCGGCATTAATTCCGTGCCGAAACTAACGCTGGGCGATATTATGACCATTGATTTCGCCCATTCTGATGATTCCGCCCAAGAAAAGTGGGCGGGCAGTATTATTTTTTCCCAGTGGTAAGCACATGGGGAAAGTAACGTAGGTCCCTTGCAGTTGGATTCAGGTGAATTTATAATGGGGAACAAAGAAATGGCAAACAAATACTTCGGTTCTGTCTTCACGAAGGAAGACACAAATAATCTTCCGAATGTACTAGGGGATAGTGGGTCTAGTGAGAAGGAGGAACTGAAGGATATCCTTATTAGGCGGGAAATTGTGTTTGGGAAATTGATGGGATTGAAGGCCGATAAATCCCCGGGGCCTGATAGTCTACATCCCAGAGTACTTAAGGAAGTGGCCCTAGAAATAGTGGATGCATTGGTGATCATTTTCCAACAGTCTATCGACTCTGGATCAGTTCCTATGGACTGGAGGGTAGCTAATGTAACACCACTTTTTAAAAAGGGAGGGAGAGAGAAAGCAAGTAATTATAGACCGGTTAGCCTGACATCAGTAGTGGGGAAAATGTTGGAATCAATCATTAAGGATGAAATAGCAGCGCATTTGGAAAGCAGTGACAGGATTGGTCCAAGTCAGCATGGATTTATGAAAGGGAAATCATGCTTGACGAATCTTCTGGAATTTGTTGAGGATGGAACTAGCAGAGTGGACAAGGGAGAACCAGTGGATGTGGTGTATTTGGACTTTCAAAAGGCTTTTGACAAGGTCCCACACAAGAGATTGGTGTGTAAAATCAAAGCACATGGTATTGGGGGTAATGTACTGACATGGATAGAGAACTGGTTGGCAGACAGGAAGCAGAGAGTCGGGATAAAACGGGTCCTTTTCAGAATGGCAGGCAGTGACTAGTGGAGTGCCGCAGGGCTCAGTGCTGGGACCCCAGCTCTTTACAATACACATTAATGATTTAGATGAAGGAATTGAGTGTAATATCTCCAAGTTTGCAGATGACACTAAACTAGGTGGCGGTGTGAGCTGTGAGGAGGACGCTAAGAGGCTGCAGGGTGACTTGGACAGGTTAGGTGAGTGGGCAAATGCATGGCAGATGCAATATAATGTGGATAAATGTGAGGTTATCCATTTTGGGGGCAAAAACACGAAGGCAGAATATTATCTGAATGGCGGCAGATTAGGAAAGGGGGAGGTGCAACGAGACCTGGGTGTCATGGTACATCAGTCATTGAAAGTTGGCATGCAGGTTCAGCAGGCGGTGAAGAAGACAAATGGTATGTTGGCCTTCATAGCTTGGGGATTTGAGTATAGGAGCAGGGAGGTCTTACTGCAGTTGTAGAGGGCCTTAGTGAGGCCTCACCAGGAATATTGTGTTTAGTTTTAGTCTCCTAATCTGAGGAAGGACGTTCTTGCTATTGAGGGAGTGCAGCAAAGATTCACCAGACTGTTTCCAGGGATGGCTGGACTGTCATATGAGGAGAGATTGGATCAACTGGGCCTTTATTCACTGGAGTTTAGAAGGATGAGAGGGGATCTCATAGAAACGTATAAGATTCTGACGGGACTGGACAGGTTAGATGCGGGAAGAATGTTCCCGATGTTGGGGAAGTCCAGAACCAGGGGCCATAGTCTTAGGATAAGAGGTAAGCCATTTAGGGCTGAGATGAGGAGAAGCTTCTTCACTCAGAGAGTTGTTAACCTGTGGAATTCCCTGCCGCAGAGAGTTGTTGATGCCAGTTCATTGGATATATTCAAGAGGGAGTTAGATATGGTCCTTACGGCTAAAGGGATCAAGGGGTATGGAGAGAAAGCAGGAAAGGGGTACTGAGGGAATGATCAGCCATGATCATATTGAATGGTGGTAGAAACATAGAAACATAGAAAAATAGGTGCAGGAGTAGGCCATTCGGCCCTACGAGCCTGCACCACCATTCAATGAGTTCATGGCTGAACATGCAACTTCAGTACCCCATTCCTGCTTTCCCGCCATACCCCTTGATCCCCCTAGTGGTAAGGACCTCATCTAACTCCTTTTTGAATATATTTAGTGAATTGGCCTCAACAACTTTCTGTGGTAGAGAATTCCACAGGTTCACCACTCTCTGGGTGAAGAAGTTTTTCCTCATCTCGGTCCTAAATGGCTTACCCCTTATCCTTAGACTCTGACCCCTGGTTCTGGACTTCCCCAACATTGGGAACATTCTTCCTGCATCTAACCTGTCTAAACCCATCAGAATTTTAAACGTTTCTATGAGATCCCCTCTTATTCTTCTGAACTCCAGTGAATACAAGCCCAGTTGATCCATTCTTTCTTGATATGTCAGTCCCGCCATCCCGGGAATCATTCTGGTGAACCTTCGCTGCACTCCCTCAATAGCAAGAACGTCCTTCCTCAGGTTAGGAGACCAAAACTGTACACAATACTCCAGGTGTGGCCTCACCAAGGCCCTGTACAACTGTAGTAACACCTCCCTGCCCCTGTACTCAAATCCCCTCGCTATGAAGGCCAACATGCCATTTGCTTTCTTCACTGCTTGCTGTACCTGCATGCCAACCTTCAATGACTGATGTACCATGACACCCAGGTCTCATTGCACCTCCCCTTTTCCTAATCTGTCACCATTCAGATAATAGTCTGTCTCTCTGTTTTTACCACCAAAGTGGATAACCTCACATTTATTCACATTATACTTCATCAGCCATGCATTTGCCCACTCACCTAACCTATCCAAGTCACTCTGCAGCCTCATAGCATCCTCCTCGCAGCTCACACTGCCACCCAACTTAGTGTCATCCGCAAATTTGGAGATACTACATTTAATCCCCTCGTCTAAATCATTAATGTACAATGTAAACAGCTGGGGCCCCAGCACAGAACCTTGCAGTACCCCACTAGTCACTGCCTGCCATTCTGAAAAGGACCCATTTACTCCTACTCTTTGCTTCCTGTCTGCCAACCAGTTCTCAATCCATGTCAGCACACTACCCCCAATCCCATTAACTTTGCACATTAATCTCTTGTGTGGGACCTTATCGAAAGCCTTCTGAAAGTCCAAATACACCACATCAACTTGTTCTCCCTTGTCCACTCTACTGGAAACATCCCCAAAAAATTCCAGAAGATTTGTCAAGCATGATTTCCCTTTCACAAGTCCATGCTGACTTGGACCTATCATGTCACCTCTTTCCAAATGCACTGCTATGACATCCTTAATAATTGATTCCATCATTTTACCCACTATCGATGTCAGGCTGACCGGTCTATAATTCCCTGTTTTCTCTCTCCCTCCTTTTTTTAAAAATTGGGTTACATTGGCTACCCTCCACTCCAGAGTCTATGGAATGTTGGAAAATGACTGTCAATGCATCCGCTATTTCCAAGGCCACCTCCTTAAGTACTCTGTGATGCAGTCCATCAGGCCCTGGGGATTTATCGGCCTTCAATCCCATCAATTTCCCCAACACAATTTCCCGACTAATAAGGATTTCCCTCAGTTCCTCCTTCTGACTAGACCCTCTGACCTCTTTTATATCCGGAAGGTTGTTTGTGTCCTCCTTAGTGAATACCGAACCAAAGTACTTGCTCAATTGGTCTGCCGAATGGCCTACTCCTGCACCTATTTTCTATGTTTCTATGTTTCTATGTAATGCTCGGCGATAAGTTTCTGAAAAATGCCCATCAGTTTCCATTTTATGGCTAAATGGGCGATATATGGTCGTTATATGTAATTTCAGCGGTAAAATGGACGCTCAGTTGGCGTTAAGCATGCAAAAAACATGGAAAATCTCGCCCCATGTCCCCTAGTTTTAGTGTCCCCTGTGAGTGGAAACATCCTCTCTGCATCCACCTTGTCAAGCCCCCTCATAATCTGATACGTTCCGATAAGATCACCTCTCATTCTACTGAAGTCCAATGAGTAGAGACCCAGCCTACTCAACCTTTCCTCATAAGTCAACCCCCTCATCTCTGGAATCAAACTAGCGAACCTTCTCTGAACTGCCTCCAAAGCAAGTATATCCTTTCGTAAATATGGAAACCAAAACTGCACGCAGTACTCCAGGTGTGGCCTCACCAATACCCTGTATAACTGTAGCAAGACTTCCCAGCTTTTATACTCCATACCCTTTGCAACAAAGGCCAAGATTCCATTGGCTTTCTGATCACTTGCTGTACCTGCATACTATACTTTTGTGTTTCATGCACAAGTACCCCCAGGTCCCGCTGTACTGCAGCACTTTGCAATTTTTCTCCATTTAAATAATAACTTGCTCTTCGATTTTTTTTCTGCCAAGGTGCATAACCTCACACTTTCCAACATTATACTCCATCTGTCAAATTTTTTCCCACTCACTTAGCCTGTCTATGTTCATAAGAGCAGACACTTCACTGCCAAGTAACTTATAGTGTGAAGTACTTGAAGACATTTGACTGTATAAATAAAACTATTAGCCTTACTGAGCACTTCAAGAGTTCATTTTCAGCTGTTTATTAAGTCAAATAAAAGAGCAAAGATGGAAATCCCATTCTGCCAAGTTCAATATGCATCTTGTCGTCCATACCATTTAAAGACAGTAATACTGGCCGCAAAGTTTCAGAGCAAAGAGCCTCTGGGTAATATTTCACCTTTTGCCCTTCCCCCCTACAGAGCACTCCACGTGAAGGGAATTCTGACACATGCCTCGTGATTTTTTGCCCATTCTAAATAAAAGGGGAGGGGAGGTGAGGGAGGGCCCGTCCATGATATGAGCTCCCATCACTCCCACTCTGTGTGTGAGCGTGTACGTGTCTACCTGTGTATGTGTGTGTGTGTGTCCGTGTACCTTTTTATCTGTGTGTGTGACTGCATATGCATGTGTATGCACATGTGAGTGTATGCACATGTGAGTGTATGTAAATATGTGTGTGTAGGTGGGTGTCTGAAAGTGTGTGTGGGTATGTGTGTATATATTTATGAGCACATGTAAGGGATTGTATGTCTGTGTATAGTGTGTAAGCATATCTATCTGTGCACACATGTGTGTGTTTGTATGTGTATAAGGGTATTTGTGTGTGGTTGTGTTATGTATGCAATAAAGATACAAACTGAGTACTGTTTAAGTGAACAAGGTACACTCTTGGCTCTGATTTATTACGACTCAAAGTGCCTGACTCACAAAATGGCTGGCCTTTTATACCAGAGCAGCACCATGTGCGTGCTGCTCAGTGGCCTCCAGCAATGACACCATCTGGTGGCTACAAACAGCATGTACATACATGACAGATTGAGTGTGTGTGTGTATATATATGTGTGCATGTGTGTTTGTATGTAAGTGTGCCTGAGTGTGAGTATGTATTTGTGTGTGTCTGGGTGAGAATACATGTGCATTTGTGTGTGTGTGTGTGAGAATGTCTGTGTGTGTATCTGAGTATTTGTAACCAGTTACCTCACTTTGCCCCTTGTCCCCAATACCCGGAGCCCTCACTGTCCCCATCATCATCATAGGCAGTCCCTCGGAATCGAGGAAGACTTGCCTCCACTCCTGAAGTGAGTTCTTTGGTGGCTGAACAGTCCAATACGAGAGCCACAGAGTCTGTCACAGGTGGGACAGATAGTCATTGAGGGAAAGGGTGGGTGGGACTGATTTGCCGCACACTCTTTCCGCTGCCTGCGCTTCATTTCTGCATGCTCTCGGCAATGAGACTCGAGGTGCCTAGCGCCATCCCGGATGCACTTTCTCCACTTAGGGCGGTCTTTGGCCAGGGACTCTCAGGTGTCAGTGGGGATGTCGCACTTTATCAGGGAGGCTTTGAGGGTGTCCCTGTAACTTTTCCTCTGCCCACCTTTGGCTCATTTGCCGTGAAGGAGCTCCACGTAGAGCACTTGCCTTGGGAATCTCGTGTCTGGCATGTGGACTATGTGGCCCACCCAGCGAAGCTGATCAAGTGTGGTCAGTGCTTCAATGCTGGAGATGTTGGCCTGGATGAGGACGCAAATGTTGGTGCGCCTGTCCTCCCAGGGGATGTTCAGGATCTTGCGGAGACATTGTTGGTGATATTTCTCCAGCGACTTGAAGTGTCTACTGTACATGGTCCATGTCTCTGAGCCATACAGGAGGGCGGGTATTACTCGAGCCCTGTAGACCATGAGCTTGGTGGTAGATCTGTCACCAATACCCAGAGCCCTCACTGTCCCTAATACCCAGAGCTCTCACTGTGTCCCCAATACCCAGAACCCTCACTGTCCCTAATACCCAGAGCTCTCACTGTTCCTAATACCCAGAGCTCTCACTGTCCCTAATACCCAGAGCCCTCACTGTCCCTAATACCCAGAGCTCTCACTGTCCCTAATACCCAGAGCCCTCACTGTCCCTAATACCCAGAGCTCTCACTGTCCCTAATACCCAGAGCCCTCACTGTCCCTAATACCCAGAGCCCACTCTGTCCCTAATACCCAGAGCCCTCACTGTCCCTAATACCCAGAGCTCTCACTGTCCCAAATACCCAGAGCTCTCACTGTCCCTAATACCCAGAGCTCTCACTGTCCCTAATACCCAGAGCTCTCACTGTCCCTAATACCCAGAGCCCTCACTGTCCCTAATACCCATAGCCTGCACTGTCCCTAATACCCAGAGCTTCCTCTGTCCCCAATACCCAGAGCCCCCACTGTCCCCAATAACCAGAGCCTCTGAGTGAGGCTCTGGGTATTGGAGACATTGGGCAGCATGAGATATCTGGTTATTAGAGACAAGGGTTGATCAAGATGGTGGACGGGATGATCCTTGTTGAGTGTGAGGTGGAGTATTGCAGTAAGGAAGATCGAGGAGGGTTGGGGCGATGACGTAGCCATGCTTGACTCTGGTCCGGACTTGGATTGGGTCTGTAATGGATCCGTTGATCAGGATCACGGCCTGCATGTCGTCGTGGAGCAGGCGGAGGATGGTGACAGACTTTTGAGGGCATCCGAATCTGAGGAGGACACTCCATAATCCCTCGCGGTTGACAGTGTCAAAGTCCTTTGTGAGGTCAAAGAAGGCCGTGTACAAGGGTCGGTGCTGTTCCCTGCATTTCTCTTGTAGTTGTCGTGTGGTGAAGATCGTGTCCGTCGTACCCCGTAGGGGACGGAATCCGCACTGTGACTCTGGGAGGAGCTCCTCAGCCACAGGGAGAAGATGGTTGAGGAGGACTATAGCGATGACTTTCCCAGTGGCTGACAACAGGGAGATTCCTCTGTAGTTGCCGCAGTCGGACTTGTCCCCTTTTTTAAAGATGGTCATGATTACGGCATCTCTGAGATCTCCCGGCATGCTCTCCTCCCTCCAGATAAGAGAGATGAGGTCATGTATTCGTGCCAATAATGCCTCTCCGCCATACTTTAGTGCCTCAGCGGGGATTCCATCTGCTCCCAATGCCTTGTTGTTCTTGAGCTGACGGATGGCCTTTTCTACCTTGTGCTGGGCCGGGGTTTTGCTGAGATGGTGGCGGGCAGCATGCCGCGGGATGGAGTTGTGGACACGCGTGTCGAAGGCAGAGTCTCGGTCAAGGAGATGTTCGAAGTGCTCCTTCCAGCGGCTCCTGACTGCTTCGGTGTCCTTGATGAGTGTTCCCCTTGTTCTCGGCCAGCAGTGGGGTGGGGCCTTGGATGCCTGGGCTGTAAGTGGACTTTACAGCGGTGAAGAATCCTCGCACATCATGGCTGTCGGCCAGCTGCTGAATCTCCTGCGCTTTCTCCATCCACCACCTGTTCTTCAGGTCCCGGGTTTTTGTTGGACCTCGGCCTTCAGCCGTCTGTAGAGCGGCTTTGCTGCTCCCGAATTGGGTTGTTGTTTTAAGTTCAGAAATGCCCTGCGCTTGCGGCTTATTAGCTCCTGGATCTCCTGGTCGTTCTTATCCTGGTGTTTCCTGGTTGAGTGGCCGAGCATCTCTTCGCAGGCACTGGTTATTAGGCCTGGGGGACAGACCAAGTGCTGTGGGCATTCTGCGTCTCGGGGTCATTAAGGGTCGCCATGTTAGCAGTGAGGCACTGGCTGTTTCAGGCTCTCTTAGCTGGGTATTTGAGTGCCCCGGCATTGATTTTTCTGCGGCATTCTTTCTGTTGCCGTCGCTGTTTTGGGACTATATTGATGTTAATGACGGATCAGATTAGGCGGTGGTCCGTCCAGCAGTCATCGACTCCTGTTGTGGCGTGGGTGATGCGCACGTCCTTGCGGTCCCTCGCTCAGGCGGGTGCCAGTGCTTGGAGCGAGGGTGTTGCCACGATGCCTTGTATTTGTCCCTCTGACGGAACAGGGTGTTGGTGATGACAAGGTCATGTTCTAGGCTTCGTACACTGACCACACTCGACCAGCTCCGCTGGGCGGGCCACATTGTCCACATGCCCGACACAATTCTCCCAAAGCAATCGCTCTACTCGGAACTCCTGCGCGGCAAGCGAGCCCCAGGTGGGAAAAGGAAATGCTTCGAGGACACCCTCAAAGCCTCGCTGATAAAGTGCAACATCCCCACCGGCACCTGGGAATCTCTGGCCCAACACCACCCTAAGTGGAGGAAGTTCATTCGGGAGGGCGCTGAGCACCTCGAGTCTCATCGCCGAGAGCATGCAGAAATCAAGCGCAGGCAGCGGAAGGAGCGTGCAGCAAACCAGACTCCCCACCCATCCTTTCCTTCAACCATTGTCTGTCTACCTGTGACAGAGACTGTAGTTACCGTATTGGACTGTTTAGTCACCTGAGAACTCATTGTTAGAGTGGAAGCAAGTCTTCCTCGATTTCAAGGCACTGCCCTATGATGATGACTGTGTGTATTTGTGTGTACATGTGTGTGGGAGTGTATGTGTGTACATGTGCGGTGTGTGTGAGTGTGTGTGTGTGTGTGAGTGTGAGTGCATGTGAGTGTGTGTGAGAGTCTGTGTGTGTGAGTGTGTGTGTGAGAGAGAGTGTGTGAGAGAGTGCATGTGTTTGAGTATGTGTGAGTATGTGTAAGTTTGTGTTTGTGTGTGTGAGTGTGTGTGTGTGAGAGAGTGTGTGTGTGTGTGAGTGTGTGTGTGTGTGTGTGAGAGAGTGTGTGTGAGTGTGTGTGTGTGTGTGTGTGAGTGTGTGTGTGTGTGAGTATGTGTGTGTGAGAGTGTGAGTGTGCGTGTGAGTGTGTGTGAGTGTGAGTGTGTCAAAGCCTCCCTGGTAAAGTGCGACATCACCACTAACTCCTGGGCGACCCTGGCCTCAGACCACCCGAGGTGGAGAAAGTGCATCCGGGAGGGCGTTGAGCTCTTTGAGTCTCGATACAAGGAGCGTGAAGAGGTCAAGCACAAGCAGCGGAAGGAGCGCGCGGCAAACCAGCCCCACCCACCCCTTCCCTAGACAAGTGTCTGTCCCACCTGTAACAGGGTCTGTGGCTCTCGGATCGGACTGTTCAGCCATCAAAGAACTCACTTTGGGAGTGGAAGCAAGTCTTCCTCGATTCCGAGGGACTGCCTATGATGATGGTGTGAGTGTGTGTGAATATGTGTGAGTGTAAGTGTGTGTGAGTATGTGTGAGTGTGAGTGTGATTGTGTGTGAGTGTGTGTGTGAGTGAATGTGTGTGATTGTGAGTGTGTGCGCGTGAGTGTGTGTGTGTGAGTGTGTATGTATGTGTGCGTGACTGTGTGTGTGAGTGTGTGTGTGTGTGACTGTGTGTGTGAGTGTGAGTGTGTGAGTGTGAGTGTGAGTGTGAGTGTGTGTGTGTGTGTGAGTGAGTGTGTGTGTGAGTCGGGATAAATGGGTCCTTTTCGGGTTGGAAATCAGTGGTTAGCGGTGTGCCACAGGGATCGGTGCTGGGACCACAACTGTTTGCAGTATACATAGATAACCTGGAAGAGGGGACAGAGTGTAGTGTAACAAAATTTGCAGATGACACAAAGATTAGTGGGAAAGCGGATTGTGTAGAGGACACAGAGAGGCTGCAAAGAGATTTAGATAGGTTAAGCGAATGGGCTAAGGTTTGGCAGATGGAATACAATGTCGGAAAGTGTGAGGTCATCCACCTTGGGAAAAAAAACAGTAAAAGGGAATATTATTTGAATGGGGAGAAATTACAACATGCTGCGGTGCAGAGGGAACTGGGGGTCCTTGTGCATGAATCCCAAAAAGCTAGTTTGCAGGTGCAACAGGTAATCAGGAAGGTGAATGGAATGTTGGCCTTCATTGCGAGAGGGATGGAGTACAAAAGCAGGGAAGGTCATTCTGCAACTGTACAGGGTATTGGTGAGGCCGCACCTGGAGTACTGCATGCAGTTTTGGTCACCTTACTTAAGGAAGGATATACTAGCTTTGGAGGGGGTACAGAGACGGTTCACTAGGCTGATTCCAGAGATGGGGGGTTACCTTATGATGATAGATTGAGTAGACTGGGTCTTTACTCGTTGGAGTTCAGAAGGATGAGGGGTGATCTTATGGAAACATTTAAAATAATGAAAGGGATAGACAAGATAGAGGCAGAGAGGTTGTTTCCACTGGTCGGGGAGACTAGAACTAGGGGGCACAGCCTCAAAATACGGGGGAGCCAATTTAAAACCGAGTTGAGAAGGAATTTCTTCTCCCAGAGGGTTGTGAATCTGTGGAATTCTCTGCCCAAGGAAGCAGTTGAGGCTAGCTCATTAAATGTATTCAAGTCACAGATAGATAGATTTTTAACCAATAAGGGAATTAAGGGTTATGGGGAGCGGGCGGGTAAGTGGAGCTGAGTCCACGGCCAGATCAGCCATGATCTTGTTGAATGGCGGAGCATGCTCGAGGGGCTAGATGGCCCACTCCTGTTCCTAATTCTTATGAGTGTGTGTGTGTGTGTGTGTGACTGTGTGTGAGTGTATGTGTGAATGTGAGTGTGTGTGTGAGTGAGTGTGTGTGTGTGAGTGTGAGTGTGAGTGTGTGTGTGTGAGTGAGTGAGTGAGTGAGTGAGTGAGTGAGTGTGAGTGTGTGAGTGTGTGAATTTGAGTGTGTGTGTGTGTGTGAGTGTGTGTGTGTGTGTGCATCTGAGGGATACTAAAATCCAGCTGCCACCACATGTGTGCAGTCCTTCGCCTTCGCCCGGAGATCGGGATGACATCGCCATGCACATCACCCCAGCTTGTCACCTACTCGTGCCGACTGCAAAAGGACAAGAAACAACAGATCATATGGTTCAGGCTAAAGTGACCAGCCAAATTTATTTACAAGAAAAAAAGATTACATGGAAGCAAATGAATACAGAGGAAAATGAATACTACTGATATTTAGAAACACGCAAGGAATGAATCAGTCCACAGAGTATAGATATTTTCTTCACAATGTATTTCTCATGTCGTACAATAATAAGAATTCTGCAGACTTCCCAGTGTGATGCTTGCAAATATATGAAGCGGTCCTCATCATCATAGGCACTCCCTCGAAACCGTTGCACACCAGCCACCACACAGGTCTTGGTCCAGTGGCAAGGGTTAACCAAGACCGGAACCAATGTCCTAGGGGGAGTGTTTGCTAGTGCTGTTGGGGGGGAGTTAAACTAATATGGCAGGGGGATGGGAACCAATGCAGGGAGACAGAGGGAAACAAAATGGAGACAAAAGCAAAAGACAAAAAGGAGATGAGTAAAAGTGGAGAGCAGAGAAACCCAAGGCACAAAACAAAAAGGGCCACTGTACAGCAAAATTCTAAAGGGTCAAAGTGTAATAAAAAGGCAAGCATGAAAGCTCAGTGCCTCAATGCGAGGAGTATTCGGAACACAGGAGAGGGCTCTAAGCTAGTTAGAGTGGGTGAGAGCTCAGATGAACAGGACCCCAAGAAAGAATGCAAAAGGCAGGAGGCAACAGAGCAGAGTAGCACTGGGGTAAGTGGAAACCACAAGGTGATAGGAAGGGACAATATGTATGAATATAAAGGGAATATATATGAATATAAAAGTAAAAATCATGGTTTAAAAACTAGTATTAAAACACTCTACCTAAACGCACGCAGCATTCGAAATAAAGTAAATGAGTTGACGGCACAAATCATTACAAATGGGTATGATTTGGTGACCATTACAGAAACGTGGTTGCAGGGTGGCCAAGACTGGGAATTAAACATACAGGGGTATCTGCCAATTCGGAAAGATAGACAAGAAGGGAAAGGAGGTGGGGTAGCTCTGTTAATAAAGGATGACATCAGGGCAGTTGTGAGAGATGATATTGGCTCTAATGAACAAAATGTTGAATCATTGTGGGTGGAGATTAGAGCGAGTAAGGGGAAAAAGTCACTGGTGGGCGGAGTTTATAGGCCCCCAAATAATAACTTACGGTGGGGTGGGCAATAATCAAGGGAATAATGGAGGCATTAATGGAGAAAAAGGAACGGCAGTAATCATGGGGGATTTTAACCTACATATCAATTGGTCAAACCAAATCACACGGGGTAGCCTTGAGGAGGAATTCATAGAATGCATACGGGATTGTTTCTTAGAACAGTATGTTACAGAACCTACAAGGGAGCAAGCTATCTTAGATCTGGTCCTGTGTAATGAGGCAGGAATAATAAATGATCTCCTAGTAAAAGATCCTCTCGGAATGAGTGATAACAGTGTGGTTGAATTTGTAATACAGATTGAGGATGAGAAAGTAGTGTCTCAAACGAGCATACTATGCTTAAACAAAGGGGACTACAGTGGGATGAGGGCAGAGTTGGCTAAAGTAGACTGGAAACACAGACTAAACGGTGGCACAATTGAGGAACAGTGGAGGACTTTTAAGGATCTCTTTCATAGTGCTCAACAAAAATATATTCCATTGAAAAAGAAGGGCGGTAAGGGAAGGGATAACCAGCCGTGGATAACCAAGGAAATAAAGGAGAGTATCAAATTAAAAACCAATGCGTAAAAGGTGACCAAGGTTAGTGGGAAACTAGAAGATTGGGAAAATTTTAAACGACAGCAAAGAATGACTAAGAAAGCAATAATGAAAGGAAAGATAGATTACGAAAGTAAACTTGCGCAAAATATAAAAACAGATAGTAAAAGCTTTTACCGATATATAAAACGGAAAAGAGTGACTAAAGTAAATGTTGGTCCCTTAGAAGATGAGAAGGGGGATTTAATAATGGGAAATGTGGAAATGGCTGAGACCCTAAACAATTATTTTGCTTCGGTCTTCACAGTGGAAGACACAAAAACTATGCCAAAAATTGCTGGTCACAGGAATGTGGGAAGGGAGGACCTTGAGATAATGACTATCACTAGGGGGGTAGTGCTGGACAAGCTAATGGGACGCAAGGTAGACAAGTCCCCTGGTCCTGATGAAATGCATCCCAGGGTATTAAAAGAGATGGCGGAAGTTATCGCAGATACATTCGTTATAATCTACCAAAATTCTCTGGACTCTGGGGAGATACCAGCGGATTGGAAAGCAGCTAATGTAACGCCTCTGTTTAAAAAGGGGGGCAGACAAAAGGCAGGTAACTATAGGCCGATTAGTTTAACATCTGTAGTGGGGAAAATGCTTGAAGCTATCATTAAGGAAGAAATAGCGGGACATCTAGATAGGAATAGTGCAATCAAGCAGACGCAACATGGATTCATGAAGGGGAAATTATGTTTAACTAATTTACTGGAATTCTTTGAGGATATAACGAGCATGGTGGATAAAGGTGTTCCGATGGATGTGGTGTATTTAGATTTCCAAAAGGTATTCGATAAGGTGCCACACAAAAGGTTACTGCAGAAGATAAAAGTACGCGGAGTTAGAGGAAATGTATTAGCATGGATAGAGAATTGGCTGGCGAACAGAAAGCAGAGAGTCGGGATAAATGGGTCCTTTTCGGGTGGGAAATCAGTGGTTAGGGATCGGTGCTGGGACCACAACTGTTTACAATATACATAGATGACCTGGAAGAGGTGACAGAGTGTAGTGTAACAAAATTTGCAGATGACACAAAGATTAGTGGGAAAGCGGGTTGTGTAGAGGACACAGAGAGGCTGCAAAGAGATTTAGATAGGTTAAGCGAATGGGCTAAGGTTTGGCAGATGGAATACAATGTCGGAAAATGTGAGGTCATCCACCTTGGGAAAAAAAACAGTAAAAGGGAATATTATTTGAATGGGGAGAAATTACAACATGCTGCGGTGCAGAGGGACCTGGGGGTCCTTGTGCATGAATCCCAAAAAGTTAGTTTGCAGGTGCAGCAGGTAATCAGGAAGGCGAATGGAATGTTGGCCTTCATTGCAAGAGGGATGGAGTACAAAAGCAGGGAGGTCCTGCTGCAACTGTTGGTGAGGCCGCACCTGGAGTACTGCGTGCAGTTTTGCTCACCTTACTTAAGGAAGGATATACTAGCTTTGGAGGGGGTACAGAGACGATTCACCAGGCTGATTCCGGAGATGAGGGGGTTACCTTATGATGATAGATTGAGTAGACTGGGTCTTTACTCGTTGGAGTTCAGAAGGATGAGGGGTGATCTTATAGAAAGATTTAAAATAATGAAAGGGATAGACAAGATAGAGGCAGAGAGGTTGTTTCCACTGGTCGGGGAGACTAGAACTAGGGGGCACAGCCTCAAAATACGGGGGAGCCAACTTAAAACCGAGTTAAGAAGGAATTTCTTCTCCCAGAGGGTTGTGAATCTGTGGAATTCTCTGCCCAAGGAAGCAGTTGAGGCTAGCTCATTAAATGTATTCAAATCACAGATAGATAGATTTTTAACCAATAAGGGAATTAAGGGTTACGGGGACCGGGCGGGTAAGTGGAGCTGAGTCCACGGCCAGATCAGCCATGATCTTGTTGAATGGCGGAGCAGGCTCGAGGGGCTAGATGGCCTACTCCTGTTCCTAATTCTTATGTTCTTATTAAGACGACGGGAGACCAGCTCTGCTGCACGGACCTAGTGCGCACACACATCGCAGTGTGGGCTGACCCGTGCTGCCCCTGGGCCCTCGGCTCTTCTGCACCCCGAACCCACGCCTCTCCTGGGCCCCGATCACGTCCCTCTACAATCGCTCGCCGCTCCTTCACCCCCTCCTGCTGTGCCTGTGCACTGCAATCAGCGGTATTCCTGCTCTGGCTGTGCAGAGTCTGAATATCACCTTACCCCACCACTGAAGAATGGATGAAAGAAGGCAAAACTACACCTTTATAACATCTCTCTCTATCTCTTGGCCTTCAGTACCCGACTGTCACTATCAGCCATGTTACCAGACACACAGAGGAGTGAGGAGGAGGAGAGGTTCAGCGGGGGAATTCTAGAGCTTAGGGCCCAGGCGGCTGAAGGCACGCCCAAAGACGGCGGGGCAAAGGAATTAGGCAGAGGTTGGTGGAGGGCAGAGATCTCGGGGGTTGTAGGGCTAGAGAAGGTTACAAAGACGGCCCTGGAGGGATTTGAGCGTGAGGATGAGAATTTAAAATCGAGGAACTGGTGGAGCGTGAGCCAATGTAGATCAGCAGGTCACCCTGATGAAAGCCAGGCTGTGCGTTGCATGATTGCACCCCCTCGACCTTCTCCACCTCTCTGCTGCCGTCACCGTCATCAATCACTCCACCCGCATGCTCAGCGCTCCAACCCGACCAGTCCCCACATGGTCACCCTGTGTGTCAGAGGACTACATCCTCGGCTCTAATCTTGCTCACCCTTTGCTGCAGCCCCTCAACACCGTCATTCACAAATATCAAGGCAACGGCTGCCCTGTGACAACAAACTCAAACTCTTTGCCATTGATATTGACCCCTCGAGGTACTTGCCAATCTCAAACCCTCCATCAGTTGAAGCTCCCTACTTGGATATTGCATCATCATCATAGGCAGTCCCTCAAAATCGAGGAAGACTTGCTTCCACTCCAAAAGTGAGTTCTCAGGTGACTGAACAGTCCAATACGGGAATTACAGTCTCTGTCACAGGTGGGACAGACAGTGGTTGAAGGAAAGGATGGGTGGGACAGGTTCGCCACACGCTCCTTCCGCTGCCTGCGCTTGGTTTCTGCATGCTCTCCTCGACGAGACTCGAGGTGCTCAGCGCCCTCCTGGATGCACTTCCTCCACTTAGGGCAGTCTTTGGCCGGGGCCTCCCAGGTGTCGGTGGGGATGTTGCACTTTATCAGGGAGGCTTTGAGGGTGTCCTTGAAACATTTCCTCTGCCCACCTGGGGCTCGCTTGCCGTGAAGGAGTTCCGAGTACAGCGCTTGCTTTGGGAGTCTTGTGTCGGGCATGCGAACAATGTGGTCCATCCAACGGAGCTGGTCGAGTGTGGTCAGTGCTTCGATGCTGGGGATGTTGGCCTGAGCGAGGACATTATCGTTGGTGCGTCTGTCCTCCCAAGGGATTTGCAGCCCCATGGTGATGGTCCTGCCACTGCCAATCCAAAGGTTGAGAGTTCAAATCCCTCCCTGGCGAGTTGGAAAATTGAATTTGGCAAAACCGTGGGCAGATACGTTGCTGTACAAACCCAGCGAGTTCCCTAAATTACTTCAATGATGGAAACAATCCATATCAAGTCAGCTGTGGCTCAGCGGACAGCACTTTTGCCTCTGGGTCAGAAGGTTGTGGGTTCAAGTCCCACTCCAGGGACTTGAGCACAAAAATTTAGGTTGACACTCCCAGAGCAGGACTGAGGGAGCACGACACTGTCAGATGTACCACCTTTTGGATGAAATGTTAAACCGAGACCCTGTCTGCTCTCTCAAGTGTATGTAAAAAATCCCAGGGCACTATTTTGAAGAAGAGCAAGGGAGTTATAGAAACATAGAAACATAGAAAATTGGTGCAGGAGTAGGCCATTCGGCCATTCGAGCCTGCACCGCCATTCAATGAGTTAATGGCTGAACAAGCAACTTCAGTACCCCATTCCTGCTTTCCCTTGATCCCCCCAAGTAATAAGGACTACATCTAACTCCTTTTAGAATATATTTAGTGAATTGACCTCAACAACTTTCTGTGGTAGAGATTTCCACAGGTTCACCACTCTCTGGGTGAAGAAGTTTCTCCTCATCTCGGTCCTAAATGGCTTACCCCTTATCCTTAGACTGTGACCCCTGGTTCTGGACTTCCCCAACATCGGGAACATTCTTCCTGCATCTAACCTGTCTAAACCCATCAGAATTTTAAACGTTTCTATGAGGTCCCCTCTCATTCTTCTGAACTCCAGTGAATACAAGCCCAGTTGATCCAGTCTTTCTTGATATGTCAGTCTCGCCATCCCGGGAATCAGTCTGGTGAACCTTCGCTGCACTCCCTCAATAGCAAGAATGTCCTTCCTCAAGTTAGGAGACCAAAACTGTACACAATACTCCAGGTGTGGCCTCACCAAGGCCCTGTACAACTGTAGTAATACCTCCCTGCCTCTGTACTCAAATCCCCTCGCTATGAAGGCCAACATGCCATTTGCTTTCTTAACCGCCTGCTGTACCTGCATGCCAACCTTCAATGGATAACCTCACATTTATCCACATTATACTGCATCTGCCATGCATTTGCCCACTCACCTAACCTATCCAAGTCACTCTGCAGCCTAATAGCATCCTCCTCGCAGCTCACACTGCCATCCAATTTAGTGTCATCCGCAAATTTGGAGATACTACATTTAATCCCCTCATCGATCCACAGTGTCCTGGCCAATATTTATCCCTCAGCAGAAGGGGCCTCGGTTTAACATCTCATCCGAAAGACGGTACCTCTGACAGTGCAGCACTCCCTCAGTACTGCCCCTCCGACAGTGCAGTGCTGCATCAGTACTGCCCCTCCGACAGTGCAGTGCTGCATCAGTATTGCCCCTCCAACAGTGCAGCACTCCCTCAGTATTGCCCCTCCGACAGTGCGGCGCTCCCTCAGTGGCGCCCCTCCGACAGTGCAGTGCTGCATCAGTATTGCCCCTCCAACAGTGCAGCACTCCCTCAGTATTGCCCCTCCGACAGTGCGGCGCTCCCTCAGCGGCGCCCCTCCGACAGTGCAGCACTCCCTCAGTACTGCCCCTCCGACAGTGCAGCACTCCCTCAGCACTGCCCCTCCGACAGTGCAGCACTCCCTCAGTACTGCCCCTCCGACAGTGCAGCACTCCCTCAGCACTGCCCCTCCGACAGTGCAGCACTTCCTCAGTACTGCCCCTCCGACAGTGCAGCACTCCCTCAGTACTGCCCCTCCGACAGTGCAGTGCTGCATCAGTACTGCCCCTCCGACAGTGCAGTGCTGCATCAGTATTGCCCCTCCAACAGTGCAGCACTCCATCAGTATTGCCCCTCCGACAGTGCGGCGCTCCCTCAGTGGCGCCCCTCCGACAGTGCAGCACTCCCTCAGTACTGCCCCTCCGACAGTGCAGCACTCCCTCAGCACTGCCCCTCCGACATTGCAGCTCTCCCTCAGCACTGCCCCTCCGACAGTGCAGCCCTCCCTCAGTACTGCCCCTCTGACAGTGCGGCGCTCCCTCAGTGGCGCCCCTCCGACAGTGCAGCACTCCCTCAGTACTGCCCCTCCGACAGTGCAGCACTCCCTCAGCACTGCCCCTCCGACATTGCAGCTCTCCCTCAGCATTGCCCCTCCGACAGTGCAGCGCTCCCTCAGTACTACCCCTCCGACAGTGAGGCACTCCCTCAGTACTGCCCCTCCGACAGTGCGGCACTCCCTCAGTACTGTCCCTCCGACAGTGCGGCACTCTCTCAGTACTGCCCCTCCGACAGTGCAGTACTCCCTCAGTACTGCCCCTCCAACAGTGCAGCGCTCCCTCAGTACTGCCCCTCCGACAGTGCAGCGCTCCCTCAGTACTGCCCCTCCGACAGTGAGGCACTCCCTCAGTACTGCCCCTCCGACAGTGCAGCGCTCCCTCAGTACTGCCCCTCCGACAGTGAGGCACTCCCTCAGTACTGCCCCTCCGACAGTGCAGCGCTCCCTCAGTACTGCCCCTCCGACAGTGAGGCACTCCCTCAGTACTGCCCTTCTGACAGTGCGGCGCTCCCTCTACTGCCGCAGGAGAAAAGGAAATATTGGTGTCTCATCCTTTGAAATGGAGAACATTTACCAAATTGACCAGTTAATCACATCTCACAATGCAAAAACAAGGAATCTATTTTCATCACAGACTGAAAGTTAGCTTTGGAAAGGAATGTTGCTATTGTATCCAGTTTTGTGCTTTATTTTTAAATACTTATCTTTGGTTTTACAGTGAGAGACAACCTTAATATGACCTCAGTTCGAATTAATGTGTGCGATAGAGTGGATAGGAAGGACCTGTTTCCCTTTGGCGAGATGTCAACAACCAGGGGCATAGATTTAAAGTAATTGGTAAGAGGTTTAGAGGGGATTTGAGGGGAAATATTTTCATGCAGAGGGTGGTATGGGTCTGGAACTCACTGCCTGAAAGGGTGGTAGAGGCAGAAACCCTCACCACATTTATAAAGTACTTGATATGCACTTGAAGTGCTGTAACCTACAGGGCTATGGACCTAGAGCTGGCAAGTGGGATTAGGCTGGGTAACTCTTGGTCGGCCGTCACGGACACAATAAGTATCTGAAGGATAACAATTTGCAGGGCTACGGGGAAAGGGTGGGGGGAGTGGGACTGGCTGAGTGTCAGCACGGGGCTCGACGGGCCGAATGGCCTTCTCCCGTGCTGTAACCATTGTATGATTCTATGACACCACTCTGATCCTCCGACCCGCTCTCACTTTGAGCACGTCATTGAACTTACCCGCGTTGAATAACCTCCAAGAACAAAACAGAAGCTCTCAGCAGCGCCCAGAGATAAACATCAGGAAGCGAGAAATTAGTGGTAGGTTCAGCACATGGGCGCATTACCTGCAGGCTACATTCTTGAACAGTAATGGAACAGCTGGCTCATTCGGAGCAAAATGTGTGTGGGAAAAAGCCAGATTTAAGTTACAGGCATTCCCCTGATCAACACAACATTTCACAATCACTGAAATGTTCCTCAAAACTGTTTCGTACTCACTAACAGCCGAATCTCCCCAACAATACCATACATCAGCTGTCACTACACCATTCTGTTGAAATCCAGCCTCTTTGGGGTATAAGTTTGTCTCAGGTGATATATCTATAAAGAAAGGACCTGCATTTATAAAGCGCCTTTCACAACCTCAGGACGGCCCATAGCGCTTTGCAAAACAATGAAGTCGCTTTTGAAGTGTGATCACTGTTTTAACACGCACAGCAAGATTCCACAAGCAGCAATGTGATAATGACCAAATAATGTTTTTTAACGATGTTGGTTGAGGGATAGATATTGTCCAGGGGTACTGGGGAGAACTCCCCTGCTCTTATTCGAAATATCGCCATGGGATCGTTTACATTCACCTAAGAGAGAGCAGACAGGGCCTCGGTTTAATGTCTCATCCAAAAGACGGCACCTCCAACAGTGCAGCGCTCCCTCAGTACTGCACTGGAGTGTCAGCCTAGATTATGTGCTCAGCTCCGGGGTGGGACTTCTGACTCAAGAAGCAGGTAAACACTCTGACTGCAGTGTGTACCATCTATAAGATGCACTGCGGCAACTCGCCAAGGCTTCTTCAGCAGCACCTCCCAAACCTGTGACCTCTACCCCCGAGAACGACAAGGGCAGCAGGCGCATGGGAACACCATCATCCTGACTGTTATGTCTTTAGATGCTCTGATAATGACTCCACGAGGCAATGCATTGCACTTGAACTGTAGTGACCTTAGTCCATTTAATGTAACTCCAGAGTGAGGATCACACCTGGTGGCCTGCTAAGCCTGGCACACCTGTACAGGTAACCTACAAGTCTTCTACTGCAGTGCCCTCTGGTGGCACATCTTAGTGACCATACCGCTGGTGTACAAGTTTCCCAAAGTAGGGCCCTCTGGTGGCACACATATGTAATAGTATAAGCAGTAAACATGTTTAGATACACGACACTGACTTGGAAATATATCATCGTTCCTTCATCATTGCTGAGTCAAAACCTGGAACTCCTTACGAATATATTCACTGAATATATTTAACAGGGAGATAGATAGATGTCTAGACACAAAAGACATCAAGGGATATGGGGAAAAAGCACGAATATGGTGTTGAGATAGAGGATCAGCCTTGATCATATTGAATGGCGGTACAGGCTCGAGGGGCCTACAACTGCTCCTATTTTCTATGTTTCTATGTTTCTCTGAATGTACCATGGGAGAATCAACACATGGACTGCAGCAGTTCAAGAAGGTGGCTCACCACCATCTTCTCAAGGGCAATTAGGGATGGGCAATAAATGCTGCACTTGCTAGCAATGCTCAGATCTGAAGAAATAACCCTGACACTTGCTGGGCTTCAGACTCCCCGGCCGCTGACTCTTGCCAAGGGAACATAAACCGCAGGAAGGGCCAAGGTGTGAGAAATATGTCCCCCAGTCAACACACAGGAAACGTGAAACCCACCAACGGTCAGTGACAAGGGAACCTCAAATCCAGCAAGACCCAGTGCCGGTGGAACTGTACCCCACTGACAGTCAGCACCTTCAGGGACTGTACCCCAGGGAGAGTCAGCAACTTCAGGAACTGTACCCCAGGGAGAGTCAGCACCTTCAGGAACTGTACCCCAGGGAGAGTCAGCACCTTCAGGAACTGTACCCCAGTGAGAGCAAGCACCTTGAGGGACTGTACCCCAGGGAGAGTCAGCAACTTCAGGGACTGTACCCCAGGGAGAGTCAGTACCTTCGGGGACTGTACCCCAGGGAGAGTCAGCACCTTCAGGGACTGTACCCCAGGGAGAGTCAGCACCTTCAGGGACTGTACCCCAGGGAGAGTCAGCGCTTTCAGGAACTGTACCCCAGGGAGAGTCAGCACCTTCAGGAAGTGTACCCCAGGGAGAGTCAGCACCTTCAGGGACTGTACCCCAGGGAGAGTCAGCACCTTCAGGGACTGTACCCCAGGGAGAGTCAGCACCTTCAGGGGCTGTACCCCAGGGAGAGTCAGCACCTTCAGGGACTGTACCCCAGGGAGAGTCAGCACCTTCAGGGACTGTACCCCGGGGAGAGTCAGCACCTTCAGGGACTGTACCCCAGGGAGAGTCAGTGCCTTCAGTAACTGTACCCCAGGGAGAGTCAGTGCCTTCAGGAACTGTAGCCCCGGGAGAGTCAGCACCTTCAGGGACTGTACCCCAGGGAGAGTCAGTACCTTCAGGGACTGTACCCCAGTGAGAGTCAGCACCTTCAGGGACTGTACCCCAGGGAGAGTCAGCGCTTTCAGGAACTGTACCCCAGGGAGAGTCAGCACCTTCAGGAAGTGTACCCCAGGGAGAGTCAGCACCTTCAGGGACTGTACCCCAGGGAGAGTCAGCACCTTCAGGGACTGTACCCCAGGGAGAGTCAGCACCTTCAGGGACTGTACCCCAGGGAGAGTCAGCATCTTCAGGGACTGTACCCCAGGGAGAGTCAGCACCTTCAGGGACTGTACCCCAGTGAGAGTCAGCACCTTCAGGGACTGTAGCCCCGGGAGAGTCAGCACCTTCAGGGACTGTACCCCAGGGAGAGTCAGTGCCTTCAGTAACTGTACCCCAGGGAGAGTCAGCACCTTCAGGAACTGTACCCCAGTGAGAGTCAGCACCTTCAGGGACTGTACCCCAGGGAGAGTCACCACCTTCAGGGACTGTACCCCAGGGAGAGTCAGTATTTTCAGGGACTGTACCCCAGGGAGAGTCAGCACCTTCAGGGACTGTACCCCAGGGAGAGTCAGCACCTTCAGGGGTGTCACAGGCTGACCTCAGGGCCTCCGCTGCCGAGTGCGTTACTCCGCTGCGCCCCACTGATTTCGGATTCCACTCCAAACTGCGTTTTTGACATCTGCCCAGTCACAGACCTCATCCGGGCAGCTAAGTGATTCGCTGGTTGATTGATAAGTATCTGTTTCTCGTTTATAACAAATAAGTCTAATTAGAAGGATGGCGGGGCAGCTCAGTCCCGTGGAGTGCATGTTCTGCGGCATGTGGGAAGTCCTGGATGCTTTACGCAGCCTAGACAACCATGTGTGCAGGAGGTGTCTCCTGCTTCAATTGCTCGAGCTCCACGTTTCGGAGCGGCGGCTGGAGTCAACACGGTGCATCCGCGAGGCTGAGAGCTACATGGATAGCATGTTTCAGGAGGTGTTCCCCCTGCAGCTTAAAAGCATGCAGGTAGAGGGGTAGATGGAGAAAGAACGCTAGGCAGGCAGTGCAGGAATCCCCCCGTGAGTCCATCTCGCTTTCCAACCGATATTCTCTTCTGAGCACCGGTGGGAGCGATGGTACCTCTGGGGAGTGCAGCCAGAGCCAAGTCCAAGGCACCACGGGTGGCTCAGCTGCACAGGGCGGAGGGACAAAGAATAAAAGAGCTGTAATGGTAGGGGATTCTATAGTTAGGGGAATAGAGAGGCGTTTCTGCGGCTGTAGACGTGACTCCAGGATGGTATGGGTGCCTCCCTGGTGTCAGGGTCAAGGAAGTCACAGAGCGGACACAGGGCATTCTGGGGGAGAGGGAAAACAGCTAGAGGTCATGATCCATATCGGGACCAATGCCATAGGTAGAATGAGGGATGAGTTCCTGCAGGCAGAATTTAGGGAGCTAGGAGAAAAATTAAAAGGTTACTACCGGGGCCACGTGCTAATGAGTACAAGAATAGAAGGATAGTGAGGGTGAATGTGTGGCTTGGGATCGCTTCTGGGGGAGAGGGGACCTGTACAAACCAGACGGGTTGTACCTCAACAGCGCCGGGACCAATATCCTCGTGGGGAGTTTTGCCAGTGCTGTTGGGGAGAGTTTAAACTAGCTTGGCTGGGGGATGGGAACCTGAGAACAAATTGAATAGGGAAGGAAGTAAAGCTGAAATTCGAAAGTATGTAGAAAGTGAATCTGTAAGACAGAGCAAATAAGGGTTAGTAAGTATTGTGTTCCTAACACAGATGAGGCCGCACACAGGGTGGTTAAAGTAACAGTGACCTCAGTCTTTGATAAGACACTCCAGAGTGAGGAACAGGCCTTAGGGGCCAGCTAATATACAGTGCCCCCAAAGGATGCTGGGATCCCTTGGGACTTCAGGAGATGAGCTCCCTGGTGGCAGAACATGGGAGTGCATGCTTTACAGATACACAACATCACCCCCCACCCCCCCGCCAAAGTCAAAGTGAAAACTATTTACAAGGTGAGGCAGTCGGGAGCCTTTCTTTCCCTGGTGGACCGCCTCGGTACAAATGTCTGTTCTGGTGTGTTGGCTGTGCCCTCGCTGGGCTGGTGTGTTGTTGGTCCTGCAGGGCTGCTGTGTGAGCCTGGCCTTGCTGGGCTGTTGGGTGTGATGGGTTTGATTTCCTGGTCCTGGGTGGTGTCATTGATCCTTTGGGTGTGTGTTGTGGGCTCGAAAAAGGTGGTGTCTGCTGTGGGTTGTTCAGGGCAGTCTGTGAACCGCAGCCTCGTTTGGTCCAGGTGTTTTCTGCAAATTTGTCCATTGTCTAGTTTGACTACAAACACCCTACTCCCTTCTTTAGCTATCACGGTGCCCGCGATCCACTTGGGACCATGTCCATAGTTTAGCACATACACAGGGTCATTCAGATCAATTTCCCGTGACACAGTGGCGCGACCATCGTTTACATTTTGTTGCTGCCGTCTGCTCTCTACCTGATCATGCAGGTTGGGGTGAACCAGTGAGAGTCTGGTTTTAAGTGTCCTTTTCATGAGTAGCTCAGCCGGGAGCACCCCTGTGAGCGAGTGGGGTCTCGTGCAGTAGCTGAGCAGTACTCGGGACAGGCAGGTTTGGAGTGAGCCTTCTGTGACTCGTTTAAGGCTCTGTTTGATGGTTTGTACTGCCCGCTCTGCCTGCCCATTGGAGGCTGGTTTAAACGGGGCCGAGGTGACATGTTTGATCCCATTGCAGGTTATGAATTCTTTAAATTCGGCACTAGTGAAACATGGCCCGTTATCACTGACCAGTATGTCAGGCAGGCCGTGGGTGGCAAATATGGTCCTCAGGCTTTCAATGGTGGCGGTGGCGGTGCTTCCCGACATTATTTCACATTCAATCCATTTTGAAAAAGCATCCACCATTACCAGGAACATTTTACCGAGAAATGGGCACGCATAGTTGACATGGATCCTCGACCATGGTCTGGAGGGCCAGGACCACAAACTTAGTGGTGCCTCTCTGGGTGCGTTGCTCAACTGAGCACACACACTGCATTGCCGTACACAGGACTCTAAGTCAGAGTCGATACTGGGCCACCACACGTGGGATCTGGCTATCACTTTCATCATTACTATACCCGGGTGTGTGCTGTGGAGATCCGAGATGAACGTCTCCCTGCCCTTTTTTGGTAGCACTATGCGGTTACCCCACAACAGGCAGTCTGCCTGAATGGACAGCTCGTCCTTTCGCCGCTGGAACGGCTTGATGAGCTCTTGCATTTCACTGGCTCAGCTCCCATGCAGTACACAGTTTTTTACTAGGGACAGCAGAGGATCTTGGCTGGTCCAAGTCCTAATCTGGCGGGCCATGACAGGTGAGTTATCATTTTCAAACGCTTCCATGACCATCAACAAGTCTGCGGGCTGCGCCACCATCAACAAGTTTGCAGGCTGCGCCATTTCCACCCCTGTGGTGGGCAATGGTCGCCGACTGAGAGCATCCGCACAGTTCTCGGTGCCTGGCCTGTGGTGGATGGTATAGTTATACGTTGATAGCGCGAGTGCCCACCTTTTTATGCGGGCTGAGGCATTAGTATTTCTCCCCTTGTTTTCAGCAAACAGGGATGTGAGGGGCTTGTGATCGGTTTTCAACTCAAATTTGAGGCCAAACAGGTACTGATGCATTTTCTTTACCCCGAGCACACACGCTAATTCCTCTTTCTCAATCATGCTGTAGTGTGGAAATGTATTTCTATCTAAGCTGATACCATACGGTATTTGTGTGCCTTTTGATTAAAATGGAGTCCTGGCCCTTCCAGAACTTTCTGCATTTTAGCAGCCAGCTTGCATAAACAGCTAAACCTGCTGTTAGATGGCTGATGGTTATCAGACAGCTAGGAGACAAGTCATGCTGAGACAAGTACCCCCCCATGGTGCTCTCCTATTGTCTACACTACAGGAGTTCCATGTCACCCCACCCTTATCTTCTAGCCATTATCTCTTTCCTTTACCTCATCCATTTGAAGCAAACAGGTAAACTGACCAGGAAATTGGATAATCCTGACACAATACAAGACAGGTGATAGCCCATTACCTATGACTCATGGAGTAATGGCCGTTTGGCTTTCTGATAACCCTGACAAAAGGAAATATCTTGACACCATTTCAGGACCAGGATATAGTAATTAACTCTTTATCTGTATTCACTGACTGTGAGACAGAGCAATACACAGGGAGAGGCCAGAACTTGGGTTTTACTGTATAAATATCTTGTGAAGCTGTACCATTGGGGAGGTGTTCATTTAGCCCTTGACTGAGTGAAACCTACCCCTTGCGAGCAAGTAAATTAAAAGGGAAACTTCTATCGGAGCTGTAAGTGTCGGAGTCATTCTTTTCTGAGGTCGAGATTTCGACAGTTATTGGAGGTTCCGCTGAGATGCATACTCTCTATTCTGTGAGTAAAACGGATACAGGCATAGTGCCTCTCCAGTGAAAGGCTTCAGTGGCCAAACAAGGTGAGCCTTTGCTCACAAGAGGTTTCTTCACTGTTGAATCGCAGATGTAATCTGTTGTCCACAGCTGAGGTACTGCATCTACAAGACTCGGCATTTAAAAGTTAAAGGTATTTTTTTTATAACCATTTCTTTCTCAGCTCGCCAGCAGAAGAGAACAGGTTCTGGAAAAAATCTCGAGACAGCCCGGGGAAGGTTTCAGTAGGTAAGAAAGCGCTAATCGATCGAAGGTTCTTATGTGATAAGATTTTTATTGTTTTTAATTCGGAAGGGGTTCTTATGTGATAAGACTATTAAAAAAAAAAGAGCGCAATCGATCAAAGAGTTTGGGTACGGAACCTTAAGTTTTATCAGCTGTTATTAGGATAAGTTAAGGACTCGGTCTGTAGTGGCGTACAACGCAGACTGAGAATTTGTTTAGAGGTTATGATTTGTGTACTCACGGGAATATTGTTTGTTGTCCTTGTATTACTGTTGTGTGCAATACCTTTGTGAGTCATTGCCATTAGAGAAACGGGAAGAGTCACTAGGGAAAATTGTGATTCGGAAAAAAAAACACAAGGATTGATTAAGAAAAGAAACAGTAACTGATTGATCAACTACGATTGGTTCGTGCCAACATATCTCACACACCCAGACTGAGCCCGAATTAAGAGCCTTTTCAGGCCACGTAACGGCCAGGAGAAGTGGGCGTAGAGAACTCGGTTGGCCGAAAGGATTGTGAGATCAGAAACTGTGGGAAAATCTTAATCATCCAGAATGGGTGCCGGAGCAAGTTAAAACACCACAAAAGGCACACCAGCCTATGTCATGCTCCAGAATTGTGGTCAGTCTTCAATTGACCAAAGAAACAAAAACCAGTAAAGTGGACTAAGGGTGAAAACAGGCCATTTCCACCCGATGGTTCATTTAATTTAGAGAGAACAACTTGTCTAGAGGAATGTCTTATAAACAGAGATCCAGGTAAAAAAAAAAAGGAAAGTAATAGAAAAGGCCTGGGTTCCGATTCTTCAAGCCCATGTAAAATTAACAGAGGAAGTAAATCAAATGTAAAAAAAAAGAGAACCTGATAGTGACTTATGGATTCAAAAAAAAAAATGAAGCTAGCAAAAGAAAAAGCTTTATTGAATGGAGAGAGACTTGTGAATGTCTTGTCTTTCAATGAGAGTGCGTGAATGTCTTGTCTTTGAATGAGTGCTTCTGTCTTTTTTCCTTGTGTCTGGAAACCTGTTTGGAAAAGTTGTGGAGCTGCCTGTTTGTTTTAGCTCCACCCACTTTTTCAAACAAAGTGAAGTTTTTTAACCCTTCATAGTGTTGTCCTGTATGTGGGAAGTTTAAGACATTTTAAGTTAGAAGCGCAGGTGTGGATTTATTCGGATGAGAGGTTACGGAGCTAGGAAATGCACAAAGGATAGGTTTGTTGAGACATGGTCCCGGTGGTTAAAAGTTGTAATGCTTTTTTTTTAAAAAGACTTTGTGGGTCTCTCGAGGTGCAGGCTGGGGGAGTACACTCTCATTGTCCTTGGTGTAAATTCTTGGTACAAAAGCTTCTAGCTCAGTAAGAGGATTTTTTTTGATAAAGAGTGACAGTACAATAGTTGAATTGGGATTTTGAGATATTTCAGGTGATCTCTTGATCAACATTTTGGGTGTATTGGAAAAATCTTGGGTTTGGAAGCCTTTTAATAAAATTAGAAAACAAGTACTTTACATTCTGTGATCTGTGAATCACCATAAGCATAAATGAGAAGTCCGTGTAACACACAGATTTGTCCAGTTCAGAAGCCCACACAAATATTCTCACAATGCTTAAAGGATGTGGAATGAAGTATTCCGGAATGCTTTCCAGAATCTTAAGCAGTCCCTCACTTCAGCACCAGCCTTGGGATTACCAGATTACACTAAGCTATTCAACTTATTTGTGCATCACAAGTCGGGTTTTGCACAATCTGTTTTGACTCAGTTACATGGGGACAGGCAGCGACCGGTAGCGTATTTCAGTACCCAACTAGACCCAGTGGCACGCGGACTACCAGGATGTCTTCCTTCGTTGGCAGCAGCTTATTATGCTATGCAACAGGCTCAGACAATAACTCTAAATCATCAGACCATTTTATATATCCCACACTCTGTCGAGATTTTGCTTACTAAATGTGCCACCCAACACCTAACTCCGCAAGAACCACCAAATACGAGGTCGAACTGTTATCAAATCCGAACCTTGTCATCAAAAGATGTACTACCTTAAATCCAGCCACTCTACTCCCCACGGAAGACGACGGCGAACCCCATTCATGTGAAATGGTAACCGAATTAGTGACTAAACCACGTATCAATCTAACAGATGTACCAATGTGTAACCCTGAGCTAGTGTACTATGTTGACGGATCAGCCTTACGAAATGATAGGGGCCAACCTAGAGCGGCTTATGCAATTGTAACTCAGTTTAATGTTGTCGAAACAGCCTCTCTTCCAGACTCCTTTTCAGCCCAACAAGCCGAATTGTTTGCGTTAACTCGAGCCTGTATTCTGGCTGAAGGACACACAGTTAATATCTACACTGACTCCAGGTATGCTTTTGGGGTATCACATGACTATGGACAAATTTGGAAGATTCGCGGGTACCTGACTTCTTCAGGAACCCCTATCAAAAAATGCAGAAGTGGAAAATCTCCTGCGAGCCATTCAATGCCCCTTAAAACTTGCCATTATCAAATGCCAAGCACATACAGGCCAGTCGAATGAGGTGGCACTTGGGAATGCCAGAGCTGATAATGCAGCTAAGTCAGCAGCTCTGTCGAAAGGGGGGATGCAGGTGTCATTGTTCCCACTAAGGAAAGAAAATTGCTCAGACCCGCCACCCACTATTAATGACGTGCTGGCCTTTCAGACACAGGCCAGTACAGAGGAGGTGGTGACCTGGACGAAGGATCAATGTTATAAAAATCCAGAAGGAATATGGGTTCACCATGACGGCCGCGTGGTGTCCCCTAGATCCTTACTTCCATGGATTGCCCGATGTGTTCATACATTCACACATGCAGGCAAAGGGGGATTGGCAGATTATATTTTGGCAACTTGGTATGCACCAGGTATTTCGGCAATTGCAAAACAAATCTGTGAAAATTGTGTTACCTGTCAGACAATGAATCCGGGTAAGACGGAAAAAGTAGAATCTGCCTCCCACCCAAATCCAGTCGGGCCTTTTGTACATTTACAAATGGATTTTATTGAATTACCTATGTGTATGGGATTCAAGTATGTATTAGTTATTGTAGATGTGTTCTCTAGATGGATTGAAGCCTTTCCATGTAAAAAGGCCGATGCCACTACTGTTGCTAAATGTTTGTTAAAAGAAATTGTACCGCGCTTCGGAATCCCTGCTAAGCTTTCCAGTGATAACGGGTCACATTTCACGGGAACTGTCATAAGAGAAATGTGTAAAGCTTTACAGATTAATCAACGTTTTCATTGCAGTTATCATCCACAATCAGCTGGACTTGTTGAAAGATATAATGGAATGCTTAAAAATAAGCTGGCAAAACTATGCAATGACACTGGACTGAAATGGACAGAACTGCTGCCCTTAGCTTTGATGGTAATGCGATCTGCAACCAACAGAACAACAGGCCTGTCACCGCATGAGATAGTTATGGGACGTCCCCAACGACTACCTTTTACAGCACCATTTACTGCAAAACAGTTGGACATCCACAAAATGGAGGAAAATATGTTGAATTATTGTATTGCACTAACCAAATGTATTTCCAGCTTTCATTCACAGGTAAAGGAAGCCCAAGTCAAGCCAGCGGAAGGGAAGTGTCATAACCTGGAGCCAGGGGAATTCGTTTACATCAAGATTTTTAAAAGGAAAAGCAGTCTACAGCCAAGATTCGAAGGACCATACCAGGTCCTGCTGGCGACCAATACTGCAATCAAGGTAAAGGAAAGACCAACATGGATCCACGCATCCCATTGCAAACGGGCACCCGACCAGGAGGAAGGGACGAAGGAATCAGAGGAACAGAAAAAGGAAGACTGAATAAGGAACTGTATGGACTATGGGGACTGATGGTGCTGGGCTTGACAGGGTTTTACTTCGCATTATTGATTACACCAGGGGTACAGACCCACCACCGAAGGGAATTGCACGTAAACGTATATATGGCACTGAGTCATAGGTATGCTCAAGAAAGAAACTTGTCGAGTTGTTGGATATGTTCCCATGTACCTGTCCACTCCAGGGGGGGGGTATTCCCCTGAGATCTGTCCCCTTTAACGAATCAGAAATGGTAGAATGGTTGACAGTGCAAAATAGGACAAAACTAACTAAGGGGCCAGAAACGAAGGAGCAAACAGAATGGAGGTCGGCAGGGTATAAACTCACAGCCTTCCAGGGATGGTACCAGCCCAATTATGATAATAACCATCAGCCTCCCTTCCTAAGCATTACTCCCAGAATAGGAAATCCTGAAGGTATAATATGCCTAGTGAGTAATGAAACTAAAGAAATGGAAATGGAGAGACTGTACAAGATCAGAATGGATTGAGTTGTCCTTGTGAAGGACAAAATGGGGGAATGTGGAAATGTATTTCTATCTAAGCTGATACCATACGGTATTTGTGTGCCTTTTGATTAAAATGGAGTCCTGGCCCTTCCAGAACTTTCTGCATTTTAGCAGCCAGCTTGCATAAACAGCTAAACCTGCTGTTAGATGGCTGATGGTTATCAGACAGCTAGGAGACAAGTCATGCTGAGACAAGTACCCCCCCATGGTGCTCTCCTATTGTCTACACTACAGGAGTTCCATGTCACCCCACCCTTATCTTCTAGCCATTATCTCTTTCCTTTACCTCATCCATTTGAAGCAAACAGGTAAACTGACCAGGAAATTGGATAATCCTGACACAATACAAGACAGGTGATAGCCCATTACCTATGACTCATGGAGTAATGGCCGTTTGGCTTTCTGATAACCCTGACAAAAGGAAATATCTTGACACCATTTCAGGACCAGGATATAGTAATTAACTCTTTATCTGTATTCACTGACTGTGAGACAGAACAATACACAGGGAGAGGCCAGAACTTGGGTTTTACTGTATAAATATCTTGTGAAGCTGTACCATTGGGGAGGTGTTCATTTAGCCCTTGACTGAGTGAAACCTACCCCTTGCGAGCAAGTAAATTAAAAGGGAAACTTCTATCGGAGCTGTAAGTGTCGGAGTCATTCTTTTCTGAGGTCGAGATTTCGACAGTAGGCACTCTTGGCCTTAGACAAGCTCCTGGAAGCATAGGCGACAGGTTGCAACTTCCCCGCAACATTAGCTTGTTGTAATACACACCCGACTCCGTACGACGACGCATCACATGCTAGCACGAGTATTTTACACGGGTTATACAATACAAGCAGCTTGTTGGAGCATAAAATGTTTCTGGCTTTCTCAAAAGCAATTACTTGGTTTATTCCCCATACCCAGTTCTCACCTTTGCACAATAACACATGTAGCGGCTCTAAGAGGGTGCTTAACCCCAGTAGGAAGTTACCAAAATAGTTGAGGAATCCCAGGAACGACCGCAGCTCCGTGATGTTCTGTGGCCTGGGCGCGTTCCTGATAGCCTCTGTCTTGGCGCCTGTTGGCCGAATGCCATCCACCGCGATCTTTCTCCCCAAAAACTCCACTTCTGTTGCCATGAAGACGCATTTCGACCTCCTCAGCCGCAGCCCTACGCGATCCAGTCGCTGGAGGACCTCCTCCAAGTTTTGTAGGTGCTCGCCGGTGTCCCGACCCGTGACCAATATGTCGTCCTGAAAGACCACCGTGTGTGGTACCGACTTGAGTAGGCTCTCCATGTTTCTCTGGAAGATCGCTGCAGCCGACCGAATTCCAAACGGGCATCTGTTATAGATAAACAGTCCCTTGTGCGTGTTGATGCAGGTGAGGCCCTTCGAAGACTCCTCCAGCTCCTACGTCATATAGGTCGAAGTCAGGTCGAGCTTGGTGAACGTCTTGCCTCCTGTCAGCATCACAAATAGGTTGTCTGCCTTAGGTAGCGGGTATTGGTCCTGTAGCGAGAAACGATTAATAGTTACTTTATAATCGCCGCAAATCCTGACCGTGTCATCACTTTTGAGTACTGGAACAATCGGGCTGGGCCACTCGCTGAATTCCACTGGGAAGATGATGCCCTTGCGTTGCAGCCTGTCCAGTTCAATTTCCACTCTCTCCCTCATCATGTGAGGTACTGCTCGCACCCTGTGGTGAATGGGTCGTGCCCCTGGGACCAAGTGGATCCGCACCTTCACCCTGGAAAAGTTTCCAATGCCTGGCTCAAAAAAGGAAGGAAATTTGTTAAGAACCTGGGTACATGAGGCCTCATCGACATGTGATAGCGCTCGGATGTCATCCCAGTTCCAGCGGATTTTGCCCAGCCAGCTCCTTCCAAGCAGTGTGGGGCCATCGCCCGGGACAATCCAGAGTGGCAGTTCGTGCACCGTGCCCTCGTAAGTGACCTTGACCATGGCGCTGCCCAGGACAGTGATAAGCTCTTTGATGTACGTTCTCAGTTTCATGTGGATGGGGGTTAGGGCTGGTCTGAATGCCATGTTGCACCACAGTCTCTCAAACATCTTTTTATTCATGATGAGTTGGCTAGTGCCAGTGTCCAGTTCCATGGCTACGGGTAAGCCATTTAATTTTCTGTTTAGCATTATAGGTGGACATTTCGTCGAAAATGTGTGCACCCCATGTACTTCAGCATCTGCCTCCTCTCTCTCTCAGGCTCGAAATTGCTTTAATCCACCATGGACCGATCTTCCTCTGCCACGTGGAGGTTAGCAGGTTTTGCAGAGCTTGCAGCTCGTTTGCATGCTCGTTGGAGGTGTCCCATTGTTCCACAGCTCTTGCAAACATACCCTTTGAAGCGGCATGAATAGGCTGAATGGAAGCCTCCACAACACCAACAAGGTGTGAATTGCCTTGCATTCATCCTTTGTTGCGGACTCTGAGTCATCTGGATCACCTGAGGCCTGCTGGCAGTTGCAGACTCGTGGGTTCTGCCCTGTACATTTCTGCTCGCAAACACAATTCCAGTTAATTTATGAACATTGCTAGCACTTGTGTACTGAGAGATTTGTTTAGTGTTATCACTGGTGGACATAAACGCCTGTGCTATTGCAATGGCCTTACTGAGGGTCGGTGTCTCAGCAGTCAAAAGTTTTCATAGGATGGTCTCGTGGCCAATGCCCAGTACAAAAAAGTCTCTGAGCATTTGCTCCAGGTAGCCATCAAACTCACATTATCCTGCAAGTCGCCTTAGCTCGGCGACGTAGCTCGCCACTTCCTGACCTTCAGATCACTGGCACGTGTAGAACCGATACCTCGCCATCAGCACGCTCTCCCTCGGGTTAAGATGCTCCCAAACCAGTGTACACAGCTCCTCATACGAATTATCTGTGGGTTTCACCGGAGCCAGAAGATTCTTCATGAGGCTGTAGGTCGGTGCCCCGCAGACTGTGAGGAGGACCACTCTCCTTTTTGCAGCTCTTCCTTCTCTGTCCAGCTCGTTGGCTACAAAGTACTGGTCTAGCTGTTTGACGTAGGCTTCCCAGTCCTCACCCTCTGAGAACTTCTCCAGGATGTCAACAGTTTGCTGCATCTTTGCGTTGGATTCTATTCTCGTCGACAGTTATTGTGTTCTTAACACAGATGAGGCTGCACACAGGGAGGTTGAAGTAACAGTAACCTCAGTCTTTAATAAGACACTCCAGAGTGAGGAACAGGCCTTAGGGGCCGGCTTATATACAGTGCTCCCAAGGGATGCTGGGATCCCTTGGGACTTCAGGGGATGAGCTCCCCCTGGTGGCGGAACATGGGAGTGCATGTTTTACAGATACACAACAGTAAGTAGTAATCAAGGAAGTCTTCCTGTGCTAAATGATATATACTTTAATGCAAGATGTATAGAAAACAAAATGAATGAGCTGAATGCACAGCTAGATACTTGGCTGTATGACATTTTAGCCATTACAGAGACATGGCTGAAAGAGGGGCAGGTTTGGCAGCTCAATATTCCTGGTTACAGGATATTTAGACAGGACAGAGAGGGGGGTAAAAAGAGGGGGGTCACGGTATTGATTAAAGAAACTATTACAGCTGTGAGGCGGGATGATACGTTCGAGGGATCATCAAATGAAGCCATATGGGTCGAACTGAAAAATAAAAATGGGGTGGTCACACTGCTGGGCGTGTATTATAGACCCCCAAACAGTGGGAGGGAGATATCGGAGCAAATATGTAGGCAAATTTCTGTGAAGTCCAAAAACCATAGGGCAGTAATAGTAGGGGTTTTCAACAATCCTAATATTGACTGGGACAAATATAATGTGAAGGGTATAGAGGGTGCGGAATTCCTTAAATTAATTCAAGAGAACTTTTTTAGTCAGTATGCAGCATGCCCAACACGGGAGGGGGCAGTTCTGGATTTCATTTTGGGGAATGAAACTGGGCAGGTTGAAGGAGTATCAGTGGGAGAGCACTTGGGTGCCAGTGACCATAATTCAGTCAGATTCAAGTTAGTTATGGGTAAGAACATAAGAACATAAGAGCATAAGAATTAGGAACATGAGTAGGCCATCTAGCCCCTCGAGCCTGCTCCGCCATTCAACAAGATCATGGCTGATCTGGCCGTGGACTCAGCTCCACTTACCCGCCCGCTCCCCGTAACCCTTAATTCCCTTATTGATTAAAAATCTATCTATCTGTGATTTGAATACATTCAATGAGCTAGCCTCAACTGTTTCCTTGGGCAGAGAATTCCACAGATTCACAACCCTCTGGGAGAAGAAATTCCTTCTCAACTCGGTTTTAACTTGGCTCCCCCGTATTTTGAGGCTGTGCCCCCTAGTTCGAGTCTCCCCGACCAGTGGAAACAACCTCTCTGCCTCTATCTTGTCTATCCCTTTCATTATTTTAAATGTTTCTATAAGATCGCCCCTCATCCTTCTGAACTCCAACGAGTAAAGACTCAGTCTACTCAATCTATCATCATAAGGTAACCCCCTCATCTCCGGAATCAACCTAGTGAATCGTCTCTGTACCCCCTCCAAAGCTAGTATATCCTTCCTTAAGAAAGGTGACCAAAACTGCACGCAGTACTCCAGGTGCGGCCTCACCAATACCCGATACAGTTGCAGCAGGACCTCCTTGCTTTTGTACTCCATCCCTCTCGCAATGAAGGCCAACATTTCATTTGCCTTCCTGATTACCTGCTGCACCTGCAAATTAACTTTTTGGGATTCATGCACAAGGACCCCCAGGTCCCTCTGCACCGCAGCATGTTGTAATTTCTCCCCATTCAAATAATATTCCCTTTTACTGTTTTTTTTTCCAAGGTGGATGACCTCACATTTTCCGACATTGTATTCCATCTGCCAAACCTTAGCCTATTCACTTAACCTATCCAAATCTCTTTGCAGCCTCTCTGTGTCCTCTACACAATCCGCTTTCCCACTAATCTTTGTGTCATCTACAAATTTTGTTACACTACACTCTGTCCTCTCTTCCAGGTCATCTATGTATATTGTAAACAGTTATGGTCCCAGCACCGATCCCTGTGGCACATCACTAACCACCGATTTCCAACCCGAAAAGGACCCATTTATCCCGACTCTCTGCTTTCTGTTAGCCAGCCAATTCTCTATCCATGCTAATACATTTCCTCTGACTCCGCGTACCTTTATCTTCTGCAGTAACCTTTTGTGTGGCACCTTATCGAATGCCTTTTGGAAATCTAAATACACCACATTCATCGGTACACCTCTATCCACCATGCTCGTTATATCCTCAGTAAATTAGTTAAACATGATTTCCCCTTCATGACTCCATGTTGCGTCTGCTTGATTGCACTATTCCTATCTAGATGTCCTGCTATTTCTTCCTTAGTGATAGCTTCAAGCATTTTCCCCACTACAGATGTTAAACTAATCGGCCTATGGTTACCTGCCTTTTGTCTGCCCCCTTTTTTAAACAGAGGCGTTACATTAGCTGCTTTCCAATCCGCTGGTACCTCCCCAGAGTCCAGAGAATTTTGGTAGATTATAACGAATGCATCTGCTATAACTTCTGCCATCTCTTTTAATACCCTGGGATGCATTTCATCAGGACCAGGGGACTTGTCTACCTTGAGTCTCATTAGCCTGTCCAGCACTACCCCCGTAGTGATAGTGATTATCTCAAGGTCCTCCCTTTCCACATTCCCGTGACCAGCAATTTTTGGCATGGTTTTTGTGTCTTCCACTGTGAAGACTGAAGCAAAATAATAATTGTTTAAGGTCTCAGCCATTTCCACAATTCCCATTATTAAATCCCCCTTCTCATCTTCTAAGGGACCAACATTTACTTTAGTCATTCTTTTCCGTTTTATATATCAGTAAAAGCTTTTACTATCTGTTTTTATGTTTTGCGCAAGTTTACTTTCGTAATCTATCTTTCCTTTCTTTATTGCTTTCTTAGTCATTCTTTGCTGTCGTTTAAAATTTTCCCAATCTGTTAGTTTTCCACTAACCTTGGCTACCTTATACGCATACGGTTTTTAATTTGATACTCTCCTTTATTTCCTTTCTCTTACCGCCCTTCTTTTTCAGTGGAATATATTTTTGTTAAGCACTATGAAAGAGCTCCACTGTTCCTCAATTGTGCCACCGTTTAGGCTGTGTTTCCAGTCTACTTTAGCCAACTCTGCCCTCATCCCACTGTAGTCCCCTTTGTTTAAGCATAGTACGCTCGTTTGAGACACTACTTCCTCACCCTCAATCTGTATTACAAATTCAACCATACTGTGATCACTCATTCCGAGAGGATCTTTTACAAGGAGATCGTTTATTATTCCTGTCTCATTCCACAGGACCAGATCTAAGATAGCTTGCTCCCTTGTAGGTTCTGTAACATACTGTTCTAAGAAACAATCTCGTATGCATTCTATGAATTCCTCCTCAAGGCTACCCCGTGCAATTTGGTTTGACCAATGGATATTTAGGTTACTGCCGTTCCTTTTTCACATGCCTCCATTATTCCCTTGATTATTGCCCGCCCCACCGTAAGTTATTATTTGGGGGCCTATAAACTACGCCCACCAGTGACTTTTTCCCCTTACTATCTCTAATCTCCACCCACAATGATTCAACATTTTGTTCATTAGAGCTAATATCGTCTCTCACAACTGCCCTGATATCATCCTTTATTAACAGAGCTACCCCATCTCCTTTCCCTTCTTGTCTATCTTTCCGAATTGTCAGATACCCCTGTATGTTTAATTCCCAGTCTTGGCCACCCTGCAACCACGTTTCTGTAATGGCCACCAAATCATACCCATTTGTAATGATTTGTGCCGTCAACTCATTTACTTTATTTCGAATGCTGCGTGCGTTTAGGTAAAGTGTTTTAATACTAGTTTTTAAACCATGATTTTTAGTTTTGACCCCTGCTGCAGCCCCTTTATATTCATACATATTGTCCCTTCCTATCACCTTGTGGTTTACACTTACCCCAGTGCTACTCTGCTCTGTTGCCTCCTGCCTTTTGCATTCTTTCTTGGAGTCCTGTTCATCTGAGCTCTCACCCACTCTAACTAGCTCAGAGCCCTCTCCTGGGTTCCGAATACTCCTAGCATTGAGGCACCGAGCTTTCATGCTTGCCTTTTTATTACACTTTGACCCTTTAGAATTTTGCTGTACAGTGGCCCTTTTTGTTTTGTGCCTTGGGTTTCTCTGCCCTCCACTTTTACTCATCTCCTTTCTGTCTTTTGCTTTTGTCTCCATTTTGTTTCCCTCTGTCTCCCTGCAAAGACAAGAATAGACCTGGAATAAAAGTTCCCTCATTGGGGAAAAGCTAATTTTGCTAAGTTAAGGAGTGATTTGGCCATAGTGGACTGGAAACAGCTACTTGTGGGTAAATCAGTGTCGGAACAGTGGGAGGCATTCAAGGAGGAGATCCGGAAGGCTCAGGCCAAACATGTGCCCTTAAAGTAAAAGGGTGTGAAAAATTATTCTAGAGCCCCCTGGGGACTTACAGGGGAGGATAAAGAAAAAAAGGGAAGCTTATGTCATATATCAACGGCTAAATACTTTAGAATCTCTGGAGGAATATAGAAAGTTCAGAGGTGAAATTAAAAAGGATATTAGGAATGCTAAGAGAGAGCATGAAACATTCTTGGCGAGTAACATCAAGGAAAACCCAAAGATGTTCTGTAAAAATATTAAAAGCAAGAGGATAACTAAAGAAAGGGTAGGGCCTATTAGAGACCATGAGTGTTGTCACGTATCTCACACTATGTATATAAATGTATCTTACCATGCTATACCTGACTGTAACTAGATATGACTTGTAACCACAAGCATACTTTACCACCAGGGGTGCACTTGCAGGAGACACTGCATACCTGTTCCACACAGGTATATAAAGGCAGGTCTCAGGCAACTGTGCCACTCGAGACCTGTGAAATAAAGGTGCAGGTCCAGAGTGACCTTGATTCAGCATGTGCCTCATGTAAGTCTGTACTGCAGGGTCAGGACTTTACAGTGGCGACGAGTTACGGGATCACAGAATCCACAGAATGGCTACCAACGGCTCAGATGAGAAACACAATGCTGGAGACAATTGGGAGGACTTTATAGAAAGGCTCCAGAAAAGCTTTGTAACCAAAGATTGGTTGGGCGACGATAAGGCAGACAAGAGAAGAGCCCATCTCTTGACCAGTTGTGGCTCGAAAACATACGCTTTAATGAAGGACCTGCTGGCACCCGAGAAATCAGCAAGCAAGTCGTTTGAGGAGTTGAGCACTCTGGTGAGAGACCACCTGAAGCCAGCGAGCAGCCTACACATGGCCAGACACAGGTTCCACAACTACAGACGCTGTGTGGGTCAGAGCATACCCGACTTTGTGGCGGAACTTCGGAGGCTGGCTAGTTTATGTGAGGTCTCCGATGAACTAAGGAGAGAAGTACTGAGAGACTTTTTTATTGAAGGAATAGGCCACGCAGGCATATTCCGAAACTTATAGAGACCAAGAACTTGACCCTAGAGGCAGCAGCACTGGTTGCACAGACATTCTTGGCAGGAGAAGAAGAAACGAGGTTGATCTATACTGCGGGTACGACAACTAACGAAACATCGGAACAAGGGGTTCACAGCGTGAAACAAGCTGCTACCCCCACACACAGACAAAGGCAGGAGAGCAGGCCTTCAACAGCAGGCAGTGGTGCCAGAAGCCATCAAGGGCCACATGAACGGCCGTTCACACCTCATCAGCACACAATGTGAACAATCAACTACAAACTGAGAGAAGCTCAAGAGAGATCAGCCAGACGCAGCTCATCCTTCGGAAACAATGGAAGCGGTCTGTGCTGGAGATGTGGGGGAAGGCACTCAACAAGGGGGTGTCGATTTCAGCATGCTGTTTGCAGAAACTGCAACTATACAGGGCATCTGGCTTGCATGTGCAGAAAAACAGCAGCTCGGCTGTATACGAATCGGAAGAGTCAGAAAGCGGACCAGAAGACGATGGGGACAGTGCCCGGGACACCGAGGTACAGCGAATCAACATGATCAATGTCCACTGTTATTACAACAAGACGCTTCCAATAATGATGAGGGTCCTACTCAACGGGATACCCGTCAACATGGAACGGGACACGGGAGCGAGTCAGTCTCTCATGAGCATCCAACAATTTGAACAACTGTGGCCACACAAAAGCAACAGACCAAACCTCACAAGGATCGACACCAAACTAAGGACCTATACCAAAGAAATCGTCCCAGTCCTTGGCAGCGCCATGCTCTCAGTCACACACAAAGGGACGGTGAACCGACTTCCCCTGTGGATTGTCCCCGGAGATTTCCCAGCACTGTTAGGGAGAAGCTGGCTGGCAAAACTAAATTGGAAATGGGATGATGTTCACGCCATGTCATCAGAGGAACGGACCTCCTGCTCAACAGTTCTAAGTCGTTTTGAACATCTCTTTCAGCCAGGTGTGGGCACCTTCAAAGGGGCTAAAGTTAAAATCTACATCACACAAGATGCCAGACCGGTCCATCACAAGGCTAGAGCTGTGCCTTATGTGATGAGGGAAAAGATTGAACACGAACTGGACCGGCTTCTGCGGGAAGGCATTATATCACCCGTGGAATTTAGCGACTGGGCAAGTCCCATCATCCCCGTCATGAAGCCTGATGGATCCGTACGAATCTGTGGGAATTACAAGTCTACCATAAACAGAGTCTCCCTACAAGACCAGTACCCGCTGCCCAGAGCAGAGGACCTATTTGCCACATTGGCTGGAGGAAAACTTTTCTCAAAACTAGATCTCACATCTGCGTATATGACGCAAGAACTGACCAAAGAGTCTAAGCTACTCACCACCATCAACACACATCAAGGCCTTTTTATGTACAATCGATGCCCATTCGGCATCAGGTCGGCAGCTGCTATATTCCGGCGCAACATGGAGAGTCCGCTCAAGTCCATCCCGGGGACGGTTGTGCTTCAAGATGACATACTCATCACGGGCAGGGACACCGACTCCCATCTCCGCAATTTGGAGGAAGTACTAAGTCGATTGGATCGGGTAGGCCTAAGAGTTAAGAAATCCAAGTGTCTGTTTCTCGCACCCGAGGTTGAATTTTTGGGCAGAAGGATAGCCGCTGATGTAATCCGCCCAACAGAGTCCAAAACCGAAGCAATTCATCTAGCACCCAGGCCCCGGAATGTTTCAGAACTGCGCACCTTTCTCGGGCTACTCAATTAATTTGGGAACTTTATGCAGAACTTGAGCACGCTGCTGGAGCCTCTCCACGTGCTACTCAGGAAGGGGTGCGATTGGTTTTGGCGGGATGCCCAAGAACGCGTCTTCAATAAGGCACACAATCTTCTATTTTCCAACAGTGTTTTAGCCTTTTTTGACCCAGGTAAAAAGCTAGTTCTTACATGTGATGCGTCAGCGTACGGGGTCGGGTGCGTTTTACAGCATGTCAATGATGCGGGTAAATTACAACTCATTGCTTATGCCTCCAGGTTACTTTCGCGGGCGGAGCGCGGGTACGGTATGGTTGAGAAGGAGGCGCTTGCGTGCATGTACGGTGTCAAAAAGATGCACTAATACCTTTTCGGGGCCAAGTTAGCGTTAGTAACCGACCACAAACTCCTCACGTCCCTGCTATCCGAGTGCAAGGCAATAAACGGCAATGCCTCAGCACGCATTCAGCGGTGGCGTCTTACGACTACACAATAAGGCACAGACCAGGCACAGACAACTGTGCCGATGCGCTCAGCAGGCTACCCCTGGCGACCATGGAAGGGTCCGATGAACAGGACTGTGAGATAGTCATGGCAATCAATGCCTTTGAATCCACAGGTTTGCCCATGACGGCTCGCCAAATCAGAGCCTGGATGGCCAGCGACCCCACGTTATCCTTAGTCAAAAGATGTGTTTTAACTGGTGACTGGGCAGAGGCTCGCGATGCCTGCCCCGAGGAGATCAAATCTTTCCATAGGCGCATGCATGAACTATCAGTACAGGCAGACTGCCTGATGTGGGGCAGCCGAGTAGTTATGCCCTTGCGAGGCAGAGAGGCGTTTGTCCGGGAGCTCCACTGAGATAACCCAGGGATCGTCCTTATGAAGGCCATAGCTAGATCCCACGCCTGGTGGCCTGGCATTGACGCGGACTTGGAGCTCTGCGTCCGGCTGTGCACCATTTGTGCCCAACTCAGTAATGGCCCCAGGGAGACCCTCCTAAGCCCCTGGCCCTGGTCCACCAAACTGTGGTCGCGAGTGCATGTAGACTATGCGGGCCCATTCATGGGCAAAATGTTCCTCGTAGTCGTCGATGCATTTTCAAAGTGGATCGAATGCACCATTTTAAACTCAAGCATCACCTCCACCACTGTGGAGAGCCTTAGAACCATGTTTGCAACGCACAGAATTCCTGACATATTGGTCAGTGATAATGGTCCGTGCTTCACCAGCGCATAATTTCAAGATTTTATAGTTGACCACGGCATAAATCACGTAAGACGGCATCATTCAAGCTGGCCTCCAATGGCCAGGCGGAGCGAGCAGTGCAAATCGTTAAACAAGGCATGCTAAAAATCCAAGGTCCCACGCTGCAGAGTCGCCTGTCGCGACTGCTGTTGGCATACGGATCTCGTCCGCATTCGTTGACTGGGGTTTCCCCCACGCAACTATTGATGAAACGGACCTTAAAGACTAGGCTCTCGTTATCCTCCCTAATATGCATGAAATTGTAGAGGCAAAACGCCGGAAGCTAACTGAGTACCATGACCGAAATTCGAGGGGGAGGTGGAATGAGATAGGAGACAAAGTATTTGTGCTAAACTATGGCAGGGGTCCCAAATGGCTTGCAGGGACAGTAACAGGCAAGGAAGGAAACAGGCTGCTGGTTGTACAAATGGACAATGGCCAAACTTGCCGGAGGCATGTAGACCAAGTCAAAAGTAGATTCACCAACAACACGGAAGAACCAGAGGCAGACTACAATGTGGAACTCACACCACACCTGGTGGACAGACAGAGGGAACAACCTGAGGAAAGGGCAATCCCAACAGACAGCCCAGGCGAGACACCAACAATCATACTGAACGAAACGGACAGCCCAGGCGAGATACCAGCAATCACACCGAAAGAAAAACAGGCACCAAGGCAAACAACTGAACCACAACAAAGACGCTCCACGCGAGAGCGTTGACCACCTGAGAGACTGAATCTATAAAGACAATAAGACCTTGGGGGAGGGTGATGTCATGTATCTCACACTACTGTATATAATTGTATCTTACTATGTTATACATGACTGTAACTAGATATGACCTGTAACCACAAGCATACTTTACCACCAGGGGTGCACTTGTTGATACGGATTCTTCTCCCTCAATCTGTTTCAGCGAATTCACTGACTCGAACACTTTAAAGTTTAGTTCAGACTAACTTTATTCAGGATTCATCGATGACGTCTTACTCTGATAAAGGGGCACCGACTTAATGAGTCTGTTGAATCCATCAGAGCAAGCAAAAATCATTACAAAATCAATACATTTATACAGTTCGTGAATGGTACAACCCCTTTTCATTGTCCTATCACATCAGCTACCGTGGCATAGATACAAGCTAAATTAGTCATTTACACAGTTAATTAAGCAATGTCCCTAATCATGAGAGAAGATTAAGTCATCTCCAGCTTATCCTTGTTTTGCAGACAAGGAAGGCACGCATAGATCTGCTTCTCTGACTATTCCTACATCTGTTGCTACATTCACATATACGGTCCCTCAAGGTTGTTTAACAAAGACAAGTCACTCATTGTTTTCTCCTACAGTGAGATCTAAAGAGTCAGCAATAACCATGAGCGGCCATTTTAGAAAGAGTTAATACATTTGAAATTAGTACGGATAATACATATAAAGTTGGTAGCTACAGTGATACAGATTCTCATTCCCCCCTTTTATCATTTCATGATAACTCTGGTGGCTAATCCAGGAGTATTGCGTTTAGCCGTTCGCATTCCCGCTCCTGATCCTCTTTGTTGTCATCGAGTAGGTCTTTAGTTTGTTGGACCATAATCCGGGGGTCCATGGCCGTAAGAGAGTTTTCCAACTTTGCCATCATGACTTTACAACAGACATTAAAACAACTGATGATCAAGCAACAGGTAATTATTATTATAACAAGAATAACTACTCCATGCTTTAAATAGGACCCCCAGGATTCCCCTAATAGCCAGTCAAGCCAGCTATTCCCCTTCTTTGGGCCTTGTCGAAACTCATCGAGTTGTTTCCGTATAGCATCAATAGCTTGGGTGATATTGTAGAACTCGTCCGTGACATGGGTGATACATTTGTCTCCTATTATCGTGCAGACCCCTCCTTGTTGGGCCAGCTGATAATCTACTGCATAACGGGTCTGTTGGGTATATAGCCGCAGCTCAGACAATTCCCGGTTGATAGCATCCAATCCCTTAGAGGTGCTGTTTCCCAGGATGGTCAACCCACAAATAAGATAGTTCCTATTTTTGGCACTAATTACCCCCACTGATCCCCCTACAGATAGGGCCCCGCGGAACCCGTAGCTGAGTGATGATCCCAGCGTGATAGGATCCTCCCAATCGGCACAGAACTCCTTGCTGATGGCCCGTGTTACTATCCTTTTCCGGGTATGAAATCTTTTGGGGCATGGGACAGTGAGTGGTCCTATGGTTCCTACTGCGAAGAGGACCGGGAGGGTCGGGGTTGCTGTCTTGAAGGTGCCGTTGAGGAGGAACACGAATCCTTCCTTAGCTCTATAACACTTTACGTCGGTGTTGCTAACACTCGTGAACTGCTTATACCACCAATTGCTCGGTTCCCTTGAAGTTGTGCCCGATCCTACCAATTGGTAAGCATCAAACGGGTATGCCCATGTTTCTGAGCTAACATGAGGTCCGTTACACTGACTGCAGATAACTTGCTTTCCCCCGGTCACATTCAGGCATCTTTGCTTGTTACAGGTACAGGTAAACTGGCCTCCATGCACTCGACAGTGCTGACCGGCACACTGCGTCTGCACACAGGTGGCATTCCCAGGGACCAGGGCATAGACACATCCCCACCCTTGCCCTGAGAAGCAAAGCGGGTAGCTTGCATTGTCTGAGCATACTGCTCCGTTCTTTCCCTGGGATCCCCTGCACTCAGGATTCGTGGAGTCTATTAATTCCACACATTTTCCCTGTATATCCCTTTTATATTCGCCCGTTTGTCCCTCACAGGGCGCGTCCGAGGTATCTGCCGTATATAAGTCGCGGGGGGTCCACCCAGGGGTGGCCATGAACAGGGCTTCCACTGATTGGGCTGGTGGGTAGCACACGGTTCGATTGCCGTGCAAACAAATATGGGTCTTGAAATACAAGTTAGCTTCTAACCCCTTTAGCTTTACGACCGTGACGACATAAAGTAACGCAATTAGATACGCTATCTTAGGCATGTTTGTTACGCTCAAACAAGATTACACATTAGTAGTAGTCGTAAGTTGGATGACAACTGGGTCTTTTCCTCCTCTTGAAAAAAAAACTTTCGCCGAGTTGAAGAGTCCGATTTCTCGTTTCCTCTTTAGTCTACTGCCGGTACAAATGCTTGTCTATCATGCTGGGCGAGGATTCAAACTGCCTTCCTCGGGATTCACTATGCCAATCGGGAAGCTTCTAAGAAGGTCCTTATTCAGCTATGGAGAAGAGGACGTCTGGAATAGAAATAAGGGTTAGGAAAGCCAGTAAAATGGGTTCATTATAGGGTGATAAGTTTACAGTGGTGCAGGTGAACCCAGGCGCTCCTCCCCTCAATCTTGGCGGCAGTGGGGGTGGTAAGTAACACCTGGAAAGGCCCCTCCCATCGAGGCTCCAATCCCTTCCGAATCCATTTCTTAATCAGGACATACTTTCCTGGTGCCACGAGAGACGATTCAGGTAAGACTGGGAGGTCGAGGTGAGCATCTCGGACCTGGTTGTGGGCTATTTGCAGAGCCTGAGTCAAGGTAAGAACATAGGTAGTCATTTCCTCAGTCATATGGTGGAATTGGACAGTGGAGGGGACATTCTGATTCCATGGGGTCCTAAGGGGCCTACCATAAATGACCTCAGTGGGGGTCAGTCTAGCCTTACCGGCAGGAGTAGTTCGGATCTGGAATAGGGCTATGGGAAGGAGTTTAAGCCAATTGAGTCTGGTTGATGCTACCAGTTTCGCAAGCTTGGTTTTAAGAGTTTGATTAGCACGTTCAACTAGTCCCGCAGCTTGGGGTCGGTAGGCACAATGCAGCTGCTGGTTAATGCGCATCTGGGAACAGAATTCCTTGTTAACTTGAGGGCCATTATCGGAACTCAGTCGAGCTGGGATACCATATCTAGGAACGATTTCCCTCATTAACACCTTAACAACAGTTTGAGCCTTATTGTCCAGGGTAGGGTAAGCCTCGATCCATTTGCTAAACACATCTACTATTACTCACACATATTTGTAACACTGAACTATTTGCAACTCAATGTAGTCCAACTGCAAGGTCTCAAAGGGACCTTCTGGTAGGGGCGTCTTACCCCAATCACAGGGGACTCCTTTCCCCGGATTATGCTGTTGGCAAACAAGGCAACGACTACTGATGTTCTGGGCCAGCGCCTGGAGTCTAGGGTGCCACCAAGTGGCCAAAAGTGTGTCACTTGTTGTCCTTGCTCCACAATGAGTAGCAAAGTGCATACATTCAATAACCCATAGGGCCAACGCGTCAGACACGCAAGTCTGTTCCGCGGGAGTACGCCAGAGTTTAGAAACATTGTCATAAGTACATCCATAATTTTTCCACAACAGTTTATCTTTTTCAGGAGCGTCCTCCTGTGCTTTAATGACATCTTGGATGGTTGGCATTGGTTTTTCCGAGGCTGACTTATCCTTTGCAAGGTTTTAGTCTGACTCATCTTTTATCCATGCATGTCGAGGTCACTCCGTGAAATTGGAGGCCAGGGTTAGGTTGGGTTTGTGGACTCCCCACCGTGGGGTACATTGGCTCTTTTGCCACAGGTGATGGTGCTATGGCTGTGCACTGTACTATCTGTATCTGTCTGGTCCCGTTTTTTTTTAAATTTCTTTCAGCTTATTTATCTTAGCCTTTTAACTCTTGAATTTGTTTTGTTTGAGTATCTATTTCTTTATTGTATCAGGCAAGTATTATTATATAAGCTAGTTCTATTTTATTCTGACTATCCCACCATTTCCTTTATCTGTCAGGTGAGTCTTTATTCTATTAAGAAATCCAAATTAATAATGTTCAGTATAAAACGGCTGTCAATGGAAAGGGTTAACTCCTTTACAGGTTTGTAAGAAGACCTGATGTCATTACGTGACTTCGCGTAATCATCCGAAAAAAAAAAAAAATTTTTAAGTCTTTGTGCCTTCAAAACTTGCTTAGAAATTAGGAATCCGTTAAAACAGCAGAAATTATTAGTAAAGCTGTCATAATAAAAGTCTTCTCATCAGGAAAGACAGCATTTTAGATGAAACTCCAATTTTTTTTTAACTTCTAATTCAAGTACATGCCAAAGATTTTTTTTAATTGATTTAAAACGAGACCACACATTTTTAATAGCTATTCTGTATCACTGTAGCTACCAACTTTATATGTATTATCCGTACTAATTTCAAATGTATTAACTCTTTCTAAAATGGCCGCTCATGGTTATTGCTGACTCTTTAGATCTCACTGTAGGGGAAAACAATGAGAGACTTGTCTTTGTTAAACAACCTTGAGGGACCGTGCATGTGAATGTAGCAACAGATGTAGTCAGAGAAGCAGAACTATGCGTGCCTTCTTTGTCTGCAAAACAAGGATAAGCTGGAGATGACTTAATCTTCTCTCATGATTAGGGACATTGCTTAATTAATTGTGTAAATGACTAAATTAGCTTGTATCTATGCCACGGTATGATAGGACAATGAAAAGGGGTTGTACCATTCACGAACTGTATAAATGTATTGATTTTGTAATGATTTTTGCTTGCTCTGATGGATTCGAAAGACTCATTAAGTCGGTGCCCCTTTATCAGAGCAAGACCTCATCGATGAAGCCTGAATAAAGTTAGTCTGAACTAAACTTTAAAGTGTTCGAGTCAGTGTATTCGCTGAAACAGATTGAGGGAAAAGAATCCATATCAACATTTGGTGTCAGAAGTGGGATCTCAATGGACGACCGCCGGTAACTTGCGAACTTAGAACCGAACTAATCTTGGACGAGACGGGAGGAAAATGGCCACCGGAGTGAGCATTCTTTAAATACCAAATCGGTTTCCTCCAGTCCAAAAGTCTGAAGAAAGTTTTGCCGCTCGCTAGTTCTCAGGTATCATCTGAACGAGATCCAGGTCAATCTGTCGAATACCTTTTAAACTTAGAAAATAAGTGTCCAAGTCAGGTATGATGTCGACCTTGTATATCACTTGGCCCGTCTGGGCGCTGATTGGACTTAAACAGACTAACCGGGATACGATTACCGCGGGGCGACGCGAGGGGGATTGTGTAAAGTTAACTTGTACTTTTATGCCGGGTACTGTGTCGACCTTGTATATCACTTGGCCCGCCTAGGCTCTGGATAAGATAAACTACCTTTACCGCGGGGCGACGTGAGAGGGATTGTGTAAAGTTAACTTGTACTTTTATGCCGGGTACTGTGTCGACCTTGTATATCACTTGGCCCGCCTAGGCTCTGGATAAGAAAAACTACCTTTTTACCACGGGGCAACACGGGAATGGGCAATCACTTAGACAGTACTACGGATGCGGGCAGCCCACTACAGTAGTTATGCGAAGAATTCCCCGAGAAGGCTGAACAAATTACTGGGAGATTAATTTGGAAAAAGGGACAAAGAAAAAGGGATAAAAGCCACATGGAGACAATATTGTCAAAAACTAAAAGATTGTAACTTGTGTAACTACGTAATGCCATAAAAAAAAGCTGATAGTGACTATCTTAAGTGACATATGGATCCAAAAATAGAGCCGGCCAAATAATTAATAGGCTTTGTGGATGAAGAGAGACTTTTGTGAATGTTTGTCGTTGAGTGAGAGTCCTTGTGTGATTTTTTTTTGACTGCAGAAGCCTGCTTGGAAAAATAGTGCAGCTCCACCCACTTTTCCAAACAGAATGAAAGTTTTTTTAACCCTTTGTAGTGTTGTCCTGTAAGTGGGAAGTTTTAAGACATTTTAAGTTAGAAACGCAGGTGTGGATTTATTTGGATGAATCACTTCTGTCAAGTTGGCAGGAAAACGCCACGAAGTTAGGACTCTCATTAATGGAAGGAGGACATGTTAAGCTCCTAGATGTATTAAAGAAAGAGTTAATACATTTGAAATTAGTACGGATAATACTTATAAAGTTGGTAGCTACAGTGATACAGATTCTCACACTTGCAGGAGACACTGCATACCTGTTCCACACAGGTATATAAAGGCAGGTCTCAGGCAAGTGTGACACTCGAGAGCTGTGAAATAAAGGTGCAGGTCCAGAGTGACCTTGACTTCAGCATGTGCCTTGTGTAAGTCTGTACTGCAGGGTCAGGACTTTACAAGTGTAATCTTTGTGTGGAGGCGGAAAATTTGGGTATGGTTCTTTATGAATACTTTGCGTCTGTTTTCACAAAGGAAAGAGGTCATTCAGATACTGCTATCGAGGAGGAGTGTGATATTCTGGATGAAATAAATATAGTGAGAGAGGAGGTATCAAGGGATTTAACAGCTTTGAAAGTGGATAAGTCTCCAGGCCCGGATGACATGCATCCCAGGCTGTTGAGTGAAGCAAAAGAGGAAATAGCAGAGGCCTTGACCATCATTTTCCAGTCCTCTTTGGATTCAGGTATGGTACCGGAGGACTGGAGGACTGCTAATGTGGTACCCTTGTTTAAGAAGGGAGAAAGGGATAGGCTGAGTAATTACAGGCCTGCCTGTCTAACCTCAGTGGTGGGAAAATTATTGGAAAAAATCCTGAAAGACAGGATAAATCTGCATTTTGAAAGGCAAGGATTAATTAGGGACAGTCACCACGGATTTGTTAAGGGAAGATCGTGTTTGACTAACGTAATTAAATTTTTCGAGGAGGTAACCAGGAGGGTCGCTGAGAGTAGTGCATATGATGTAGTGTATATGGACTTTAGCAAAGCTTTTGATAAGGTCCCACATGGCAGACTTGTCACGAAGGTAAAAGCCCATAGGATCCAAGGCAAAGTGATAAGTTGGATCCAAAATTGAAAATGAAGAGGAAAGTCATAGACTACAGGAGGATATTAATCTACTGGTCAGGTGGGCAGAACAGTAGCAAATGGAATTTAATTCAGAGAAGTGTGAGGTAATGCACTTGGGGAGGGCTAATAAGGAAAGGGTATACACATTAAACGGTAGGCCACTTACTAGTGTAGATGAACAAAGGGACCTTGGAGTGCTTGTCCACAGATCCCTGAAAGTAGCAGGCCAGGTGGATAAGGTGGTTAAGAAGGCATACGGAATGCTTGCCTTTATTAGCCGAGGCATAGAATACAAGAGCAGGGAGATTATTCTTAAATTGTATAATACACTGGTTAGGCCACAGCTGGAGTACTGCGTGCAGTTCTGGACACCGTATTATAGGAAGGACGTGATTGCACTAGAGAGGGTGCAAAGGAGATTTACTAGGATGCTGCCTGGAATGGAGAATCTTAGTTATGAGGACAGATTGGATAGGCTGGGTTTGTTCTCATTGGAACAGAGGAGGCTAAGGGGAGACCTCAGTGAGGTGTATAAAATTTTGAGGGGCCTGAATATAGTGGATAGCAAGGGCCTATTTCCCTTGGTGGCATAGGTTTATGGCGGTTGGTGGAAGGTGCAGAGGGGATTTGAGGGGGAGCTTCTTCACGCAGAGGGTTGTGGGGGTCTGGAACTCGCTGCCTGGAAGGGTGGGAGAGGCAGAAACCCTCACCACATTTAAAAGATGCTTTGATGGGCACTTGAAGTGTTGTAACCTGCAGGGTTACGGACCTAGCTGGTAATTGGGATTAGACTGGGTAACCTCTTCTTGGCTGGCGCAGATATGATGGTAAGTACTGCAGGGAATCGAATACGGCCAGAGTGATCTCCTGGGCTAGTTTCGATCACCTGGATGGATCGGAGAGGAATTTTCCCAGATTTTTTTCCCCAATTGGCCTGGGTTTTTATCTATTTTTTGCCACTCCCAGGAGATCAAATGGCTCCAGTTGGGGTGGAGTGCAGAATGTTTCAGTGTAAGGGGTGTCACAGTTGTGTGAGGTGGACTGGTTGGGCCGAGTGCCATTGTTCATTGTTCATAGGTTTATATGTAACCTTCAGGGGTGCTGACCGAGGGCTCTTTGTCGGCCGGCGCGGACACAATGGGTCGAAATGGCCTCCTTCTGTAAATTTCTATGTTTCTATGGGCCCAAGTTTCGAGCTGCGCCTAGAACGACGCAGTCCCGACATGGACGCCCGTTTTTCGCGCCACAAAGTGCGCCTAAAAAAACCCTCCAGATTCTCCACCTCCCTGCAGGTCCTCTGGCCCTCGGTGCAGTGCAGCAGGAGCTGTAGGGGGCGGAGCCAGGTCCCTGCGCTGAAAATAGTGCCGGGACCTCTGCACATGCGCGCTACAGTGGGCGCACAAGTGCAGTAGCTCCAGGCGCCCGAAACTGTGTGGGAGGGGCCAAAGCACGCAGCCCCTAGCCCTGGCCGAATGGCCTCACTGGGGCTGCGTGAATAAGGCTCCTCCCACGGCCAGCTCCTACTTCCTCCCGACCCGACTCGACTCCCGCTTCCCGCCCCCCACCTCCGGATCGGACCCGACACCCGCTCCCCTCCCCCCCACCCACGGACTGGACCCGACACCCGCTCCCCCCCTCCCCCCCCACCCCCCACCCCCGGACCGGACCCGACACCCGCTAATCCCCCCCCCGCCCCCGGACTGGATCCGACCTGACTTCCCTCCCCCCGACCTGACCTCCCTCTCCCTCCCTCCCCCCAACCCGAACCAAACCGAACCGACCTCCCTCCCACCACCCCCCCGACCCGACCCAACGCCACCTACCTGTAAATCTGGTGCTGGGGACGGGCCCTGTCCGAAGTCTCGGGCCCAGCCCGTTCAGCCTCCCTCCCCCTTCTCCTTCCCCCCCACCCCCCCAAACTCCTCCCCCCCAATCTTCTTCCCCCCCCCCCCCAATCTCCTTCCCCCCCAATCTCCTTCCCCCCAAATCTCCTTTCCTCATCTCCTTTCTCCCCCTTCTCCCCTTTATCCCCTTCTCCCCCCTCCCCCCTTCTCCCCCTTCCCCTTCTCCCCCATCCCTCCCCCTTCTCCCACCCTCCCCCTTCTCCCCCTTCCCTCCGCCTTCCCTCCTTCTGCTCCCCCCCACTCTCTCCCACTACCCCCCTCCTCCCTCTCCCCTCGCTGTCAGAAACACAGACACTGACAGACAGAGAATGAGAGACACACAGACAGACAGAGAGATAGAGACACTGACAGAGACACACTGAGGGGGCATCCCAGCACGCTGTTGGAGGGCTCCCGGTGCTGCAGTCGGTAAGTAGAAAATGTTTTAGCTATTGATTTTTTTTTAATTATTTCTTATTAATTTTTTTTGATTGATTTATTGGTTGATTTATTGATGTATTTATCATTTATTATTGATGATGGCTCTTTATTTGTAAAACTGAAGTGTTTAATGTTTGTAAACTTCCCTTTAAACCCCCCCCCCCCCCACCCCCCAACCATTCCCTACGCCTGATTTGTAACCTACGCCTGATTTTCTAAAGTGTAGACAAGGTTTTTTCGAGCGTACAAAAATCTTCACTTACTCCATTCTAAGTTAGTTTGGAGTAAGTTTTCACTGCCGAAACTTTGAAAACAGGCGTAAGTGGCCGGACACGCCCCCTTTTGAAAAAAAAAATCTGTTCCAAAGTGAAACTGTTCGAATTGACTAGAACTGGAGCAAACTAAATGACGAGAATTCCGATTTCTAAGATACTCCGTTCTAGACCAGTTGCTCCTAAAAATCAGGAGCAAATCATGTGGAAACTTGGGGCCTATGTTTCTACCTGTACCCCAGTGAGAGTCAGCATCTTCAAGACTGTACCCCAGAGAGAGTCAGCAGCTTCAGGAACTGTACCCCAGTGAGAGTCAGCACCTTTAAGAATTGTACCCTAGTGAGAGTCAGCACCTTCAGGAACTGTACCACATGGTCTCTCACAGGTCATAGAAAATAGAAAATAGGTGCAGGAGTAGGCCTTTCGGCCCTTCGAGCCTGTACCACCATTCAATAAGATCATGGCTGATCATTCACCTCAGTACCCCCTTTCCTACTTTCTTTCCATACCCCTTCATCCCTTTAGCCGTAAGGGCCATATCTAACTCCCTCTTGAATATATCCAATGAACTGGCATCAACAACTCTCTGCAGTAGGGAATTCCACAGGTTAACAACTCTCTGAGTGAAGAAGTTTCTCCTTATCTCAGTCCTAAATGGCTTACCCCTTATCCCTAGACCCTGGTTCTGAACTTCCCCAACATTGGGAACATTCTTCCTGCATCTAACCTGTCCAGTCCCGTCAGAATTTTATATGTTTCTATGAGATCCCCTCTCATCCTTCTGAACTCCAGTGAATACAGGCCCGGTCGATCCAGTCTCTCCTCATATGTCAGTCCCACCATACCGGGAATCAGTCTGGTAAACCTTCACTGCACTCCCTCTATAGCAAGAACGTCCTTCCTCAGATTAGGAGACCAAAACTGAACACAATATTCCAGGTGAGCCCTCACCAAGGCCCTGTACAACTGCAGTAACACCTCCTTGCTCCTATACTCAACTCCTCTAGCTATGAAGGCCAACATACCATTTGCCTTCTTCACCGCCTGCTGTACCTGCATGCCAACTTTCAATGATTGATGTACCATGACACCCAGGTCTCGTTCCACCTCCCCTTTTCCTAATCTGTCACCATTCAGATAATATTCTGCCTTCGTGTTTTTGCCACCAAAGTGGATAACCTCACATTTATCCACATTATACTGCATCTGCCATGCATTTGCCCACTCACCTAACCTATCCAAGTCACCCTGCAGCCTCTTAGCGTCTCCCTCACAGTTCACACCGCCACCCAGCTTAGTGTCATCTGCAAACTTGGAGATATTACACTCAATTCCTTCATCTAAATCATTAATGTATACTGTAAAGAGCTGGGGTCCCAGCACTGAACCCTGCGGTACCCCACTGGTCACTGCCTGCCATTCTGAAAAGGACCCGTTTATCCCGATTCTCTGCTTCCTGTCTGCCACGAGTTCTCTATCCACGTCAGTACATTACCCCCAATACCATGGTCTATAAGATACATATGAAATCTGTATCAACGGGACACGCACACACAGTAACACACACACAGTAACATGTACACTCACACGCACAAACACTGCAGTATCAGTAGTTAAGACTGAGCTAATGCCACTGGGGGAGCTTTAAGAGCAATTTAACCGATATCCAGCAGAGGGTGGTGCAGGACTGTGCGATACACAGCCGGTTTGGGCAGTGTCTGCTCCAGCTCCAGATGGTGATCTTAGCACAGCGAGCAGGAGAGGTCCAGAAGTATTTCAATGGTCAGGAGATCCTGCTTCATTTACTGTGTTTTTTACCTGGAAATCAATGGAGAATGAAAAAATGTCAAGTCTTTAACAGATTAAAACGACACTGTGTGATATTGGGTGCATATGACAGCGAGGGAGAGTTACTGCCGGGAGAGTGAAGAAAGAACTTGCATTTATATAGCACCTTTCACAGATTTAGGATGTCCCAAAGCACTTTAAAGCCAATGAAGTACTTCTGAAGTGTGTTCACTGTTGTAATGTTAAAAAAAAAGACTTGGATTTATATAGCGCCTTTCACGACCACCGGACATCTCAAGCCGCTTTACAGCCAATGAAGTACTTTGGAAGTGGAGTCCCTGTTATAATGTAGGATACGCGGCAGCCAATTTGCGCACAGCAAGCTCCCACAAACAGCATCATCATCATCATAGGCAGTCCCTCGGAATCAAGGAAGACTTGCTTCCACTCTTAAAATGAGTCCTTCGGTGACTGAACAGTCCAATATGAGAACCACAGTCCCTGTCACAGGTGGGACAGATAGTTGTTGAGGGTAAGGGAGGGTGGGACAGGTTTGTCGCACGCTCCTTCCGCTGCCTGCGTTTGTTTACTGCATGCTCTCGCCGATGAGACTCGAGGTGCTCAGCACCCTCCTGGATGCACTTCCTCCACTTGGGGCGGTCTTTGCCCAGGGACTCCCAGGTGTCGGTGGGGATGTTGCACTTTATCAGGGAGGCTTTGAGGGTGTCCTTGTAACGTTTCCTCTGCCCACCTGGGACTCGTTTGTGGTGAAGGAGTTCCGAGTAGAGCGTTTGCTTTGGGAGTCTCGTGTCTGGCATGCGGACAATGTGGCCTGCCCAGCGGAGCTGATCAAGTGTGGTCAGTGCTTCAATGCTGGAGATGTTAGCCTGGTCGAGGACGCTAACGTTGGTGCGTCTGTCCTCTCAGAGGATTTGTAAGATCTTGCGGAGATATCGTTGGTGGTATTTCATCAACGACTTGGAGGTGTCTACTGTACATGGTCCATGTCTCTGAGCCATACAGGAGGGCAGGTATTACTACAGCCCTGTAGACCATGAGCTTGGTGGCAGATTTGAGGGCCTGGCCTTCGAACACTCTTTTCCTCAGGCGGCCGAAGGCTGCACTGGCGCACTGGAGACGGTGTTGTATCTCATCGTCAATGCCTGCTCTTGTTGATAAGAGGCTCCCGAGATATTGGAAATGGTGCACGTTGTCCAGGGCCGCACCGTGGATCTTGATGACTGGGGGGCAGTGCTGTGCGGTGAGGACAGACTGATGGATGACCTTTGACTTACGGATGTTTAGCGTAAGGCCCATGCTTTCGTACGCCTCAGTAAATATGTCGACTATATCCTGGAGTTCAGCCTCTGTATGTGCGCAGATGCAGGCGTCGTCCACATACTGTAGCTCGACGACAGAGGTTGGGGTGGTCTTGGACCTGGCCTGGAGACAGCGAAGGTTGAACAGCTTCCCACTGGTTCTGTAGTTTAGTTCCACTCCAGCAGGGAGCTTATCAACTGTGAGGTGGAGCATGGCAGCGAGGAAGATTGAGAAGAGGGTTGGGGCGATGACGCAGCCCTGCTTGACCCCGGTCCGGATGTGGATTGGGTCTTTAATGGATCCATTGCTAAGGATCACGGCCTGCATGTCGTCGTGGAACAGGCGGTGGATGGTGACGAACTTTTGGGGGCATCCGAAACGGAGGAGGACACTCCATAGACCCTCGCGGTTGACAGTGTCAAAGGCCTTTGTACGGTCGAAGAAGGCCATGTATAAGGGCTGGCGCTGTTCCCTGCATTTTTTCTGCAGCTGTCGTCCTGCAAAAATCATGTCCGTTGTGCCCCGTAGGGGATGAAATCCGCACTGTGGCTCTGGGAGGAGACAGTTGACGAGAACTCTAGTGACAACTTTCCCAGTGGCTGATAACAGGGAGATTCCTCTGTAGTTGCCGCAGTCGGACTTGTCCCCTTTTTTAAAGATGGTCACGATCACTGCAACTCTGAGACCGCCTGGCATGCTCTTCTCCCACCAGATGAGGGAGATAAGGTCATGTATTCGCACCAACAGTGCCTCGCCACTATACTTCAGTGCCTCAACGGGGATTCCATCTTATCCCGTAGCCTTGTTGTTCTTAAGCTGTTTTATGGCTTTGCCTACCTCATGCAACGCTGGAGTTTCACTGAGGTGCCACAAACAGCAATGTGATAATGACCAGATAAGCTGGGTTTTTTGTTATGTTGATTGAGGGATAGAAACATAGAAAATAGGTACTGGAGTAGGCCATTCGGTCCTTCGAGCCTGCACCACCATTCAATATGATCATGGCTGATCATTCACCTCAGTACCCCATTCCTGCTTTCTCTCCATACCCCCTGATCCCTTTAGCCGTAAGGGCCACATCTAACTCCCTGTTGAATATATCTAATGAACTGGCCTCAACAACTTTCTGTGGTAGAGAATTCCACAGGTTCACAATTCTCTAAGTGAAAAAGTTTCTCCTCATCTTGGTCCTAGATGGCTTACCCCTTGTCCTTAGACTGTGACCCCTGGTTCTGGACTTCCCCAACATCGGGAACATTCTTCCTGCATCTAACCTGTCCATTCCCGTCAGAATTTTATATGTTTCTATGAGACCAGTCTCATTCTTTTAAATTCCAAAGAGTATAAGCCTAGCCAATCTAGTCTCTCCTCATATGTCAGTCCTGCCATCCCGGGAATCAGTCTGGTGAACCTTCGCTGCACTCCCTCAATAGCAAGAACATTGTTCCTCAGATTAGGAGACCAATACTGCACACAATACTCAAGGTGAGGTCTCACCAAGGCCCTGTACAACTGCAGCAAGACCTCCCTGTTCCTATACTCAAATCCCCTCGCTATGAAGGCCGGCATGCCATTTGCTTTTTTTACTGCCTGCAGTATCTGCATACCTACCTTCAATGACTGATGTACCATGACACCCAGGTCTCGTTGGACAAATTAAACCTGGTGCTGGTGACCTGCCTGTTTAAAGGCTGCATTGTGTGAGTATGTGTGTTTAGAATCATTGAATCACAGAATGGTTACAGCACGGAAGGCGGCCATTCGGCCTGTTGAGCCCGTGCCAACTCTCAGCCAGTCCCACTGCCCCGCCCTTTCCCCGGAGCCCTGCAATTTTTTCTCCTTCAGATACTTATCCAACTCTCTTTTGCAAGATAAAATTGAGTCTGCCTCCACCATCCTTTCAGGCAGCGCATTACAGATCTTAACCACTCGCTGCGTAAAAGTTTTTTTCTTACATCGCCTTTGGTTCTTCTGTCAATCACCTTAAATCTGTGTCCTCTGGTTCTCGACTCTTCTGTCAATGGGAACAGTTTCTCTTTGTCTACCCTGTCCAGACCCCTCATGATTTTAAACACTTCTATCAAATCTCCTCTCAATCTTCTCTGCTTCAAGGAGAACAACCCCAGCTTCCCAAGTCTGTCATATTCGTTCATTATTCCACAATCATTCTGGAATGTAAAGCTAAACCCCAGATTCTATTCTTCACTACAAACCACTTATTTAACCCTCCCTCCCCAGTCTCCACCCTTACCTCCAAGAATAAGTGTGAGGAACTCATGGACTTCTTTGTCTGTAAGTCTGAGATCATCCGTTTAGCCTTTTCTGCCTCTTCATAGGAACATAGGAAAAGGGAGCAGGAGTAGGCCATGTGGCCCCTTGAGCCTGCTCTGCCATTTAATACGATCATGGCTGATCTGATCATGGACTCAGCTCCACTTCCCTGCCCGCTCCCCATAACCCTTTACTTCCTTATCGCTCAAAAATCTGTCTATTTCCACCTTAAGTATGTTCAATGACCCAGCCTCCACAGCTCTCTGGGGCAGAGAATTCCACAGATTTACAACCCTCAGAGAGAAGAAATTCCTCCTCATCTCAGTTTTAAATGGGCGGCCCCTTATTCTTAATCTATGCCCCCTAGTTCTAGATTCCCCCATGAGTGGAAATATCCTCTCTGCATCTACCCTGTCGAGCCCCCTCAGTACCTTATATGATTCAATAAGATCCCCTCTCATTCTTCTAAACTCCAATGAGTAGAGGCCCAACCTACTCAATCTTTCCTCATAAGTCAACCCCCTCATCTCAGGAATCAACCTAGTGAACCTTCTCTGAACTGCCTCCAATGCAAGTATACCCCTCCTTAAATAAGGAAACCAAAACTGTATGCAGTACTCTAGGTGTGGCCTCACCAATACCCTGTACAGTTGTAGCAGGACTTATCTGCTTTTATACTCTATCCCTCTTGCAATAAAGACCAACATTCCATTTGCCTTCCTGATCACTTGCTGTACCTGCATACTCACTTTTTGTATTTCATGCACAAGGACCCCCAGGTCCCTCTGTACTGCAGCATTTTGTAAATTCTCCACTTAAACAATAATTGTTTTATTATTTTTCCTGTCTAAGTGGATAACCTCACACTTTCCCACGTTATACTACATCTGCCAAATGTTTGCCCATTCACTTCGCCTGTCTATATAGCCTTTTGCAGATTCTTTGTGTCCTCCTCGTAACTTGCTTTCCGACCCATCTTTCCTTCCTTCCTCAGCTCACCGGGTCAAACTTCCTCGAAGGATCCCTCCTGCCCTACCCCTGAGGGGTTCAGCTTCTTTCCGATCTCCCCTTCTGATCTTTCCAAGCTCATCCCGTCCAAGAGACCCGCTCCCTGCTCCCTTGACCCTATTCCCAATAAACTGCTGACCATCCAACTTCCATTTCTGGCTCCCATGTTAGCCAACATTGTTAACGGTTCTCTCCCCTCAGGTACTGTACCCCTCGCCTTCAAATCTGCCGTCATCACCCCTCTCCTCAAAACAAACAGCACTTGAACCCTTCATTCTTGTAAACTATCACCCCATCTCCAACCTCCCTTTTCTCTTCAAAGTCCTTGAATGTGTTGTCACCTCCCAAATCCGTGCCCATCATTCCCACAATCCCATGTTCGAATCCCTCCAATTCAGTGCCTGCTACAGTACCAAAACGGCTCTCATCAAAGTCACAAGGAACATCCTTTGTGACTGTGGCAAAGGTAAACTATCCCTCCTCATGTTTCTCGACCTGTCTGCAGCCTTTGACACGGTCGACCACTGTATCCTTCTCCAACGCCTCTCCACTGTCATCCAGCTGGGTTGGGACTGCACTCGCCTGGTTCCATTCTTATCTATCTAATCGTGACCAGAAAATCAATGGCTTCTCTTCCCACTCCCGCATCATTACCTCTGGTGTCCCCCAAGGATCTATCCTTGGCCCCCTCCTATGTTGCCCCTTGGCAAGATCATCTGAAAACGCAGCGTTAGTTTCCACATGTACGCTGCCGACACCCAGCTCTACCTCTCCACCACTTCTCTCGACCCCTCCACAGTCTCTAAATTGTCAGACTGCTTGTCCGACATTCAGTTCTGGATGAGCAGAAATTTTCTCCAATGAAATATTGAGCAGACCAAAGCCATTATCTTTGGTCCCCGCCACAAACTCCGTTCCTTAGTCACCGACTCCATCCCTCTCCCCAACTTCTGTCTAAGGCTGAGCCAGACTGTTCGCAACCTTGGTGTCATATTTGACCCTGAAATGAGCTTTCAACCACACATCCGCAGCATAACTAAGACCACTTATTTCCACCTCTGTAACATCCCCCGTCTCCGCCCCAGCCTCAGCTCATCCGCTACTGAAGCCCTCATCCATGCCTTTGTTACCTCTAGACTTGACTGTTCCAACGCACTCTTGGCTGGCCTCCGACATTCTCCCCTTCATAAACTAGAGGTTATCCAAAACTCGGCTGCCTGTGTCCTAACTTGCACCAAGTCCCGCTCACCCATCACCCCCTGTGCTCGCTGAGCTACCTAAACAACGTCTCGATTTCAAAATTCTCATCCTTGTTTTCAAATCCCTCCATTGTCCTCGTCCTATCCCTATCTCTCTAATCTCCTCCAGCCCATCAACCCCTCCCCGTCTGCGCTCCTCTAATTCTGCCCTCTTGAGCATCCCTGATTATAATCTCTCAACCATCGGTGGCCGTACCCTCTGTTGCCTAGGCCCCAAACCCTGGAACTCCCTGCCTAGACCTCTCTGCCTCTCTACCTCTATTTCCGCCTTCGAGACGCTCCTTAAAACATACCTCTTTGACCAAGCTTCTGCGCACCTGCGTTAATTTCTACTTATGCAGCTTGGTGTCAAAATAGTTTTATCTCATCATCATCATCATAGGCAGTCCCTCGGAATCGAGGAAGACTTGCTTCCACTCCTGAAGTAAGTTCTTTAGTGGCTGAACAGTCCAATACGAGAGCCACAGTTCCTGTCACAGGTGGGACAGATAGTCGTTGAGGGAAAGGGTGGGTGGGACTGGTTTGTCACATGCTCTTTCCGCTGTCTGCGCTTGATTTCTGCATGCTCTCGGCCATTGGAGGGAGCGGCATGCGGCGGCCCAGCCCGGAAATCGGCGAGGTCCCGGCCTTCAAGACCATCAGCAGGCCGGGGCCATTGGAGGGAGCAGCGTGCGGCGGCATGCCACTGCAGGGAGCAGCGCGTGCTGCTGCAGGAGGGCGACGGCTACGAAGCCAGGTCGCTGATTGTAGAGCAGGCAGACACAGCAGGAGGGGCGAAGGAGCAGCCAGAGTCCATAAAGGAAAGTGACCAGGGCTCAGAAGAGGCGAGGGCCCAGGGGCAGCACGGACCAGCCCACACTGTGAGATGTGTGCACGCTCGGTCTGTGCAGCAGAGCTGGTCTCCAGTTAATCCTTGCTACTGGACCAAGACCTAGCTCTGTCAAGCCCGTGTGGTGGCTGATGTGCAACGGTCAACACACGTTAAAAAAATCCACGCACAGTCATCTCCCACCCTTCAGGATGCAGTTCGAGATCTGGAATATTAGGTCCTTCATTGAAACACTTGTGAACTCATCCCTTTTTTGGCGTGGAAGCAAATCATCCTCGCTTCGAGGGACTGCCTGTGATGATGATGCTCTCGGCGTTGAGACTCGAGGTGCTCAGTGCCCTCCCGGATACACACCCTCCACTTAGGGCGGTCTTGGGCCAGGGACTCCCAGGTGTCAGTGGGGATGTTGCACTTTATCAGGGAGGCTGTGAGGATGTCCTTGTAACGTTTCATCTGCCCACTTTTGGCTCGTTTGCCGTGAAGAAGTTCCAAGTAGAACGCTCGCTTTGGGAGTCTCGTGTCTGGCATGCGGACAATGTGGCCTGCCCAGCAGAGCTGATCCGAGTGTGGTCAGTGCTTCGATGCTGGGGATGTTAGCCTGAATGAGGACGCTGTGAATACTCCTGTGAAGCACCTTGGGTCATTTAAAGGCGCTATATAAATACAAGTTGTTGTTGTCTATCAACGTAACGTGTGTGTGAGGTATATGTGCAACTGGAGGAATCTGCACACTTTTGCAGGAAGATTGGGGACAGGCATTGGGTCGAAAAAGTTGTGAAAGTTGCAATGCAATGCTGTGTCTCTTAGTTGCCCATGTTGTGGTCTCTTGCAGCACTTTGCAATGACTCGATGCATTGCAACAGCCCCGGTGGAGGGAATACGCCGACCCTTCCATCCCCCCCAGTCAGTTTTTATAAAGAAATATTTAAAAGTCTATTTTTTTTTAAATTCGTAGCCAATCGTTCCAATTCTCTAAGGACCACTCCGCGCCAATGCTCCCAGCCAAAAGGCCTAGAGCCACCGCACCGTTCCTGGAAGCATCTGTGAGTCGCAGCCGCAGGTGTGGCGGGGAATCCCCTCCGCCGGCGGGAGCCAACTGAGCAAGCACGCGCCGGCGGGGGAAGCCCTGCGCGGTGACGTCATCGCGCTGCCTTACGTGGACCCTGCAGACTCTTCCGGGTTTTACAGTCAGAAGGGTTGTGAGCTTCCCTTCCACCAGGGCCCGGATAGCTCAGTCGGTAGAGCATCAGACTTTTAATCTGAGGGTCCAGGGTTCAAGTCCCTGTTCGGGCGTTACCATTTTTCCACCTCAGAAATATTGCATTGTAATTCCACATTACTTATTACTATTATTAATTTGCTCTATTGAAACTCAACCACGTTAAAAATGTTTCTGTGTTGTTAATGATATTTTCAAATTTAAGATCATTGAGAACCACAGAATAGTTACAGCATGGAAGGAGGCCATTCGGCCCGTCGAGCTCGTGCCGGCTCTCTGCAAGAGCACCTCAGCTAGTCCCACTCCCCCACCCTTTCCCTGGAGCCCAGCAAATTTTCTTCCTTCAGGAACTTATCCAACTCCTTTTTGAAAGCAGCGATTGAGTCTGCCTCCACCACCCCATCAGGCACTGCAATCCAGATCCTAACCACTCGCTGTGTAAAAAAGCCTTTTCTCCTGTCGCCTTTGGTACTTTTGTCAATCACCTTAAATCTGTGTCCTCCCTTCCACCAATGGGAACATTTTCTCTCTATCTACTCTGTCCAGACCTCTCACAATTCTGAACACTTCTATCAAATCTCCTCTCATTGTTCTCTGCTCCAAGGAGAACAACCCCAGCTTCTCCAGTCTATCCACGTAACATAGAAACAATAGAAACATAGAAAATAGGAGCAGTAAAAGGCCATTCGGCCCATCGAGTCTGCTCCGCCATTCAATATGATCATGGCTGATCCTCTATCTCAACACCATATTCCGCCTTTTTTCCCATACCCCTTGATGCCTTTTGTTTCTAGAAATTTATCTATCTCCCTCTTAAATATATTCAGTGACTTGGCCTCCACAGCCTTCTGTGGTAGAGAATTCCACAGGTTCACCACCCTCTGAGTGAAAACATTTCTCCTCATCTCGGTCCTAAATTTCCTACCCTGTATCCTGAGACTGTGACCCCTTGTTCTAGACTTCCCAGCCAGAGGAAACATCCTCCCCACATCCAGTCTATCCAACCCAGTAAGAATTTTATACGTTTCAATGAGATCCCCTTTCATTCTTCTAAACGGTAGTGAATACAGGCCTAGTCGACCCAATCTCTCCTCATACGACAATCCTGCCATCCCAGGAATCAGTCTGGTGAACCTTTGCTGCACTCCCTCTATGGCAAGTATATCCTTTCTTGGGTAAGGAGACCACAACTGTACACAATACTCCAGGTGTGGTCTCATCAAGGCCCTGTATAACTGTAGTAAGACATCTTTGCTCCTGTACTCAAATCCTCTTGCCTTACCATTTGCCTTCCTAACTGTTGCTGCACCTGCATGTTTGCTTTCAATGACTGGTGTACAGGTCCCTCTGTATATCGACACTTTCCAAGCCATCACCATTTAAATAATACTTTGTCCTTATGTTTTTCCTAACAAAGTGGATAACCTCACATTTATCCACGTTATACTGCATCTGCCATGTGTTTGCCCACTCACTCAACCTATCTAAATAGCCATGCAGCATTTTTGCATTTTCCTCACAACTCATAATCCCACCTAGTTTTGTGTCATCAGCAAACTTGGAAATATTACATTTGGTTCCCTTATCCAAATCATTTATATATATATATATTATGAATAGCTGGGGCCCAAGCACTGATCCCTGTGGTACCCCACTAGTCACTGCCCGCCACCCCGAAAAAGACCCGTTTATTCCTACTCTCTGTTTCCTGTCAGTTAACCAATTTTCAATCCATGCCAATAAATTACCCCCAATCCTATGTGCTTTAATTCTAAACACTAACCTCTTATGTGGGACTTTAGCAAAGGTCTTCTGAAAATCTAAATACACTGGTTCTCCCTTATCTATTCTATCAGTTACAGTCTCAAAAAACTGCAGTAGGTTTGTCAAACATGATTTTCCTTTCATAAATCCATGTTGACTTTGTTTAATCCCATTGATATTATCTAAGTGTGCCGTTATCACATCCTTTATAATAGACTCCAGCATTTTCCCTACTACTGATGTCAGGCTAACCGGTCTGTAGTTCCCCGTTTTCTCTCTCCCTCTTTTAAATAGTGGGGTTACATTTGCCACCCTCCAATCTGCAGGAACTGTTCCATAATCTATAGAATTTTGGAAGATGACAATCAATGCATCTACTATTTCCTTAGCTATCTCTTTTAGTACTCTGGGATGCAGATCATCAGGCCCTGGGGATTTATCTGCCTTCAGTCCCATTAGTTTCTCCAGCACTATTTTCTTACCAATAATCATTTCCTCTTGCTCACTAGACCCTTGGTTCCCTAGCATTTCTGGGACGTTATTTGTGTCCTCTTCCGTGAAGACAGAACCAAAGTATTTATTTAATTATTCTGCTATTTCCTTGTTCCCCATTACAAATTCTCCTGTTTCTGTCTGTAAAGGACCTACATTTGTCTTCACTAATCTTTTTCTTTTTACGTACTTGTAGAAACTTTTGCAGTTGGTTTTTATGTTCCTTGCAAGTTTACTCTCATACTCTATTTTTTCCCCTCTTAATCAATCTCTTGGTCCTTTTTTGCTGAATTCTAAACTGCTCCCAATCCTCAGCCTTGCTACTTTTTCTGGAAACTTTGTATAACTCCTCTTTGGATCTAATACTATCCTTAATTTCTTTTGTTAGCCATGGTTGGGCCACTTTTCCTTTTGTGTTTTTACGCCAGAAAGGAATGTATAACTGTTGCAATTCATGCGATCGTTTCTTACTATATATTTCCTCTTTTGCTTCGCTCAACAGCCTGGGATGCATTTCATCCGGGCCTGGCGACTTATCCACTTTCAAAGCTGCTAAACCCCTTAAATCCTCTTCTTCAAGATAGTGCCGTGGGATCTTTTCCGTCCACTTGAGAGAGTAGATTGTGTTGTATATGCAGACTATGGGTGTATTCTCTGTGTAGTCACTGTGTGGTTGCATAAGATGGAGACTTGTTTACCTGATGTACTGTCAATAAGGTTTACACTGTGTATATACATGCTGGCACCACTAGAGGGTGCAACTGGTGGAGACCAGGAGTTTCCTGCCCTAGTGGCAGGGCCCAGTATAAAAGGCTGCACACCATGCTTGTGCCTCACTCTGGAGTTTGGGATAAAGGACCAAGGTCACTGCAGTTTGAGTACAACACATTGCCTCGTGGAGTCATTCATAAGTACAGTACAGACATAATAGACGGGGCCTCAGTTTAACGTCTCATCTGAAAGATGGCACCCCCGACAGTGCAGCACTCCCTCAGCACTGGACAGGCAGCCTAGATCTTTGCACTAAAATCTCTGGAGTGTTGTGAGTGGAGTGAGTCAAGTCTATGATTCTCAGTGAATTGATCTATATGAATTGTTCGTATCTAAGATTTGTTTTAGGGCTGCTTTAGTGGGGTGATCTAATCGAGGTTTAATCTCAAAGGGATTCAATAGGGTTGCTATGAATGAGGGGACTGTGATAACTGAGAAAATGCTGATTAAAGTTTGAATACAGAGGAAATCAGCAAAAAAAGACATAAGGCCAGGTAGGAAAGACAATTCGGTTCATTTAGATTGATCGCTAGTTTATACAAAGATATAATTATGAGGGGCCTGGAGAGAGTGGATAGGACGGACCTATTTCTCTTGGCAGAGGGGTCAACAACCAGGGGGCAAAGATTTAAAGTAATTGGGGGCAGGTTTAGAGGAGATATGAGGGGAAATATTTTCATCCGGAGGGTGGTAGGGGTCTGGAACTCACTGCCTGAAAGGGTGGTAGAGGCAGAAACCCTCACCACATTTAAAAAGTACTTGCATGTGTACATGAAGTGCCGTAACCTACAGGGCTACGGACCTAGAGTTGGAAAGTGCGATTAGGCTGGGTAGCTCTTTGTCAGCCGGCACGGACACGATGGGCCGAATGGCCTCCTTCATGAAACATACAACATTCTTTATCTTGGATTGTAATTTATTTTTTAATCCAGTCAGTATTCCACTACTGACCCTGCGAGAACAGAAGAAATTGGGAGAATCAAGGGGACCGTCACAAGAACAAATGTACTGCCTTTATTCTCACAGCAGCCTAACTTGGTGCTTATGGTGCTAGACTAACAGCCGAGAAGTTCAGAGTTCCAATCCCACCGACAAGAACTGATAAAATGTAATCATTCCTGTCATTTGTGGGCTGGCATCAGGGAAAAATGATAAGAACATGAGAATTGGAAGCAGGAGTAGGCCATTCGCTAAGTTCATGGCTGATCTTCGGCCTCAACACTTTCCTGCACTTTCCCCATATCCCTTGATTCACTTAAAATCCAAAGATTTATCGCTCTCGGTTTTGAATTTACTCATAAGACTGAGCCTCCACAGCCCTCTGGGATAGAGAATTCCACAGATTCACCACCCTCTGTGAAGAAGTTTCTCCTCATCTCAGTCCTAAATGGCCGAGCCCTTATTCTGAGACTGTGACCCCTGGTTCTAGACTATCCAGCCAGGGGTCCCAAACTTGTCAAGCTCTGTAAGAATGTTGTATGTTTCAATGAGATCACCTCTCACTCTTCTAAATTCTAGGGATTACAGGCCTAGTCTCCTCTATCTCTCCTCATAGGACAATGTCCTCAACCCAAGATGGATGATCGTGGAAATGCCCCGTGGGTTCACTAATGTCCTTCAGAGAAGGAACCCATTACCCCCTACATGCTTTGTCCTATATGTGGCTGCAATCCCACACTGCGTACTTGATTCTTAATGCCCCCAGGGCAACTAGTGATGGGTAACAAATACTGTCACGCTCGTGTCACATACATCTTAAGAATATCAAAGATTAAGGGGTGATCTAATTGAGATGTTTAAGGTGATTAAATTAGTTGTTAGGGTGGATAGAGAGTAACGATTTCCTCTAGTAGGGGGGCAGGGGCGAAGTCCTGAACAAGAAGGGCATAACCTTCAAATTGGAACGGGGCCATTGAAGGGTGAAGTTTCACTGTATCGACCCTTCTTCACACGAAGAGTAGTGGAAATCTGGAACTCTCTCCCCCAAATAGCTGTTGAAGCTGGGGGTCAATTGAAAATTTAAAAACTGAGATTGAGGGGATAGATGATAAAAGCAGGGAAGTCCTGCTACAACTGTACAGGTAAGGCCACACCTAGAGTACTGCGTACAGTTTTGGTCTCCATATTTAAGGAAGGATATACTTGCATTGGACCGGTTCAAACAGCGAGGGAAATTTGCTCAGCACTTGAGCACACGAAGTGTCATCCACCGATGACAAGGCTTTAATATCGTTCCTGTTCCACTTTTATTTTTTCGAGCCAACTCCTGCCGAACAGCGTTGGACCATTGCCTGGAACGATCCACAGCGATAGATCATGAACCGCCCCATCGTACGACACCTTGACTGCTGTACTGCCAATCACTGGTATGAGCTCTTTGGTGTAGGTACGCAACTTTGCATTTACTGGACTCAGCTTGGGTTTCACGGCCTTGGTGTCCCACAGCTTTTCGAAAGTCCTCTGGCTCATAATTGACTGACTCGCACCCGTGTCAAATTCCATGGATACCGACACGCCGTTCAATTTTACTTCAATCATTATCGGTTGGCTCTATGTCAGGAACGAATGTACACTATACACTTCCTCCTGGGGTATGTCGGGTTGCATTGCCGGATCCGCTCCGGATCAGCCATCATCATCCACGTGGTGTGCCGCAGCACGCTTGCTGAGCTGCGGATACATCCGCTGAAGGTGCCCCATTTTCGCACAGCCTCTACAAATATACTGCCTGAAACGGCACTGATGAGGCCAATGATTGCCCCCACAATGCCAACAGGGTGAAATCGGATTCGTGCCCAATGGCGGACTTCGAGCAGCTACAGGTTTCACAAACACAGTCGGGTAAGCCCTGCCAGGTGCAGCTCTGCCAACCGACGACACAATCTGGTGCACAGTACTTGCCGTGGAGTTCTGACTCTGCGAGGTTATCTGCTTTGTACTATCGACCGTGGTCAGGCAAGCCTGGGCGATCGTGATGGCCCTGCTCAGATCCAGCATCTCGCAGCCAGCAGCTTCTGCAGGATCACCTCGTGGTTTATGCCTATTACAAAGACATCGCGCAGCATGTCTTTCAACGCAGTTCGAAACTTACATGGCCCAGCGAGATTTCTCAGGTCGGCATCAAATTCCGGCCACGTCCTGGCCCTCAGAACGAGCATGCTGGTAAAAGCAATATCTCGAGATAATGATGCCTTCCTAAGATTTGAAATGGTCCCGAATCAGAGCACATAATTCCTCATAGGTCTTTTCCATTGGATGTGCAGGTGAGAGCAGATTCTTTCTGAGACCATAGATTTTTGGACCACAAACGGTGAGAAAAACCGCCCTGCACCTAACTGCATCAGTGTCTTCATCCATCTTCCTGGCCACGAAGTACTGCTCGAGGCGATCTGTAAAATCCTCCCAGACTTCTCCCTCCACGAATCGCTCCAGGATTCCAACAGTGCTAACTTTTTTTGTGTGCGTGAAAGCTCATATTGTGCCTCATTGCCAAATGTTATGAATGCAATAACTCAATGGGCTTAGTACCGTGAACTCAATCAGGTGCGACCTGACTCTACTTTATTAGCTCTCAAAATGAGGATTAAACATGGAGGCTTTCTTTATATACAAGGGCTGCAAGTGTGTGTCTGTGGCTCAGTGACCTCCGATGGTCACTCCCCCTGGTGGCTGGTAAACATAGAAACATAGAAAATAGGTGCAGGAGTAGGCCATTTGGGCCTGCACCGCCAACATGCTCAACATGCAACTTCAGTACCCCATTCCTGCTTTCTTGCCATACCCCTTCATCCCCCTAGTAGTAAGGACTATATCAAACTCCTAGTTGAATATATTTAATGAATTCGGCTCAACAACTTTCTGTGGTAGAGAATTCCACAGGTTCACCACTCTCTGGGTGAAGAAGTTTCTCCTCATCTCCGTCCTAAATTGCTTACCCCTTATCCTTAGACTGTGACCCCTGGTTCTGGACTTCCCCAGCATTGGGAACAATGTTCCTGCATCTAACCTGTCTAAACCCATCAGAATTTTAAACGTTTCTATGAGATCCCCTCTCATTCTTCTGAACTCCAGTGAATACAAGCACAGTTGATCCAGTCTTTCTTGATATGTCAGTCCCGCCATCCCGGGAATCAGTCTGGTGAACCTTCGCTGCACTCCCTCAATAGCAAGAATGTCCTTCCTCAAGTTACGAGACCAAAACTGTACACAATACTCCAGGTGTGGCCTCACCAAGGCCCTGTACAACTGTAGTAACACCTTCCTGCCCCTGTACTCAAATCCCCTCGCTATGAAGGCCAACATGCCATTTGCCTTCTTAACCACCTGCTGTACCTGCATGCCAACCTTCAATGAATGATGTATCATGACACCCAGGTCTCGTTGCACCTCCTCTTTTCCGAATCTGTCACCATTCAGATAATAGTCTGTCTCTCTGTTTTTACAACCAAAGTGGACAACCTCACATTTATCCACATTATACTTCATTTGCCATGCATTTGCCCACTCACCTAACCTATCCAAGTCACTCTGCAGTCTCATAGCATCCTCCTCGCAGCTCACACTGCCACCCAATTTAGTGTCATCCGCAAATTTGGAGATACTACATTTAATCCCCTCATCTAAATCATTAATGTACAGTGTAAACAGCTGGGGCCCCAACATAGAACATAAGAACATAAGAAGATAAGAATTAAGAACACGAGTAGGCCATCTAGCCCCTCGAGCCTGCTCCGCCATTCAACAAGATGATGGCTGATCTGGCCGTGGACTCAGCTCCAATTACCCGCCCGCTCCCCGTAACCCTTAATTCCCTTATTAGTTAAAAATCTATCTATCTGTGACTTGAATACATTCAATGAGCTAGCCTCAACTGCTTCCTTGGGCAGTGAATTCCACAGATTCACAACCCTCTGGGAGAAGAAATTCCTTCTCAACTCGGTTTTAAATTGGCTCCCTCGTATTTTGAGGCTGTGCCCCCTAGTTCTAGTCTCTCCGACCAGTGGAAACAACCTCTCTGCCTCTATCTTGTCTATCCCTTTCATTATTTTAAATGTTTCTATAAGATCACCCCTCATCCTTCTGAACTCCAACGAGTAAAGACCCAGTCTACTCAATCTATCATCATAAGGTAACCCCCTCATCTCCGGAATCAGCCTAGTGAATCGTCTCTGTACCCCCTCCAAAGCCAGTATATCCTTCCTTAAGTAAGCCGACCAAAACTGCACGCAGTACTCCAGGTGCGGCCTCACCAATACCCTATGCAGTTGCAGAAGGACCTACCTGCTTTTGTACTCCATCCCTCTTGCAATGAAGGCCAACATTCCATTCGCCTTCCTGATTACCTGCTGCACCTGCAAACTAACTTTTTGGGATTCATGCACAAGGACCCCCAGGTCCCTCTGCACTGCAGCATGTTGTAATTTCTCCCCATTCAAATAGTATTCCCTTTTTTTGTTTTTTTTCCCCCAAGGTGGATGACATCACACTTTCCGACATTGTATTCCATCTGCCAAAACCTTAGCCCATTCGCTTAACATGTCTAAATCTCTTTGCAGCCTCTCTGTGTCCTCTACACAACCCGCTTTCCCACTAATCTTTGTGTCATCTGCAAATTTTGTTACACTACACTCTGTCCCCTCGTCCAGGTCATCTATGTATATTGTAAACAGTTGTGGTCCCAGCACCGATCCCTGTGGCACACCACTAACCACCGATTTCCAACCCGAAAAGGACCCATTTATCCCGACTCTCTGCTTTCTGTTCGCCAGCCAATTCTCTATCCATGCTAATACATTTCCTCTGACTCCGCGTACCTTTATCTTCTGCAGTAACCTTTTGTGTGGCACCTTATCGAATGCCTTTTGGAAATCTAAATACACCACATCCATCGGTACACCTCTATCCATCATGCTCGTTATATCCTCAAAGAATTCCAGTAAATTAGTTAAACATGATTTCCCCTTTATGAATCCATGCTGCGTCTGCTTGATTGCACTATTCCTATCTAGATGTCCCGCTATTTCTTCCTTAATGATAGTTTCAAGCATTTTCCCCACTACAGATGTTAAACTAACCGGCCTATAGTTACCTGCCTTTTGTCTGCCCCCTTTTTTAAACAGAGGCGTTACATTAGCTGCTTTCCAATCCGCTGGTACCTCCCCACAGTCCAGAGAATTTTGGTAGATTATAACGAATGCATCTGCTATAACTTCTGCCATCTCTTTTAATACCCTGGGATGGATTTCATTAGGACCAGGGGACTTGTCTACCTTGAGTCCCATTAGCCTGTCCAGCACTACCCAACGAGTGATAGTGATTGTCTCCAGGTCCTCCCTTCCCACATTCCTGTGACCAGCAATTTCTGGCATGGTTTCTGTGTCTTCCACTATGAAGACCGAACCAAAATAATTGTTTAAGATCTCAGCCATTTCCACATTTCCCATTATTAAATCCCCCTTCTCATCTTCTAAGGGACCAACATTTACTTTAGTCACTCTTTTCCGTTTTATATATCTGTAAAAGCTTTTACTATCCGTTTTTATGTTTTGCGCAAGTTTACCTTCGTAATCTATCTTTCCTTTCTTTATTGCTTTCTTCGTCATTCTTTGCTGACCTTGCAATGTCCCACCAGTCACTGCCTGCCATTCTGAAAAATACCCATTTACTCCTACTCTTTGCTTCCTGTCTGCCAACCAGTTCTCAATCCATGTCAGCACACTACCCCCAATCCCATGTGCTTTAACTTTGCACATTAATCTCTTGTGTGGGACCTTGTCGAAAGCCTTCTGAAAGTCCAAATACACCACATCAACTGGTTCTCCCTTGTCCACTCTACTGGAGACATCCTCACAAAATTCCAGAAGATTTGTCAAGCATGATTTCCCTTTCACAAATCCATGCTGACTTGGACCTATCAAGTCACCTCTTTTCAAATGCGCTGCTATGACATCATTAATAATTGATTCCATCATTGTACTCACTATCGATGTCAGGCTTACCGGTCTATAATCCCTGTTTTCTCTCTCCCTCCTTTTTTAAAAAGTGGGGTTACATTGGCTACCCTCCACTCCATCGGAACTGATCCAGAGTCTATGGAATGTTGGAAAATGACTATCAATGCATCCGCTATTTCCAAGGCCACCTCCTTAAGTACTCTGGGATGCAGTCCATCAGGCTCTGGGGACTTGTCGGCCTTCAATCCCATCAATTTCCCCAACACAATTTCCCAACTAATAAGGATTTCCCTCAGTTCCTTCTTCTTACTAGACCCTCTGACCCCTTTTATATCCGGAAGGTTGTTTGTGTCCTCCTTAGTGAATACCGAACCAAAGTACTTGTTCAATTGGTCCGCCATTTCTTTGTTCCCAGTTATGACGTCCCCTGATTCTGACTGCAGGGGACCTACATTTGTCTTTACTAACCTTTTTCTCTTTACATATCTATAGAAGCTTTTGCAGTCCATTTTAATGTTCCCTGCAAGCTTCCTCTCGTACTCTATTTTCCCTGCCCTAATCAAACGCTTTGTCCTCCTCTGCTGAGTACTAAATTTCTCCCAGTCCCCTGGTTCGCTGATATTTCTGGCCAATTTGTATGCCACTTCCTTGGCTTTAATATTATCCCTGATTTCCCTTGATAGCCACGGTTGAGCCACCTTCCCTTTTTTATTTTTACACCAGACAGGGATGTACAATTGTTGTAGTTCATCCATGCGGTCTCTAAATGTCTGCCATTGCCCATCCACTGTCAACCCCTTAAGTATCATTCGCCAATCTATCCTAGCCAATTCATGCCTCATACCTTCAAAGTTACCCTTCTTTAAGTTCTGGACCATGGTCTCTGAATTAACTGTTTCCTTCTCCATCCTAATGTAGAATTCCACCATATTATGGTCACTCTTAGCCAAGGGGCCTCGCACAACGAGATTGTTAATTAATCCTCTCTCATTACACAACACCCAGTCTAAGATGGCCTTCCCCCTAGTTCCTCGACATATTGGTCCAGAAAACCATCCCTTATGCACTCCAGGAAATCCTCCTCCACCGTATTGTTTCCAGTTTGTTTAGCCCAATCTATATGCATATTAAAGTCACCCATGATAACTGCTCCACCTTTATTGCATGCACCCCTAACTTCCGGTTTGATGCTCTCCCCAACATCACTACTACTGTTTGGAGGTCTGTACACAACTCCCACTAGCATTTTCTGCCCTTTGGTATTCTGTAGTTCCACCCATACCGATTCCACATCATCCAAGCTAATGTCCTTCCTTACAATTGCATTAATTTCCTCTAGCTTGCAAGGGACATTAAACTGGACTGCAAAAGCTTCTATCGATATGTAAAGAGAAAAAGGTTAGTAAAGACAAACGTAGGTCCCCTGCAGTCAGAATCAGGGGACGTCATAACTGGGAACAAAGAAATGGCGGACCAATTGAGGAACGCAGGCATACATACATTACAAATTTTGGCTAACATGGAAGCCAAAAAAGGAGGTTGGGTGGTCAGCAGTTTAGTGGGAATAGGGTCGAGGGAGCAGGAAGTGGGAATAGGGTCGAGGGAGCAGGAAGTGGGTCTCATGGGCAGGTGAGCGTGGAGAGGTCATGAGGGGAAATCGGAGAGAAACTGGAGAAAGATGTGAGGTCAGGGTTATGGCCTTGGGGGACCTTAGAGGAAGTTTCGTCCGGTAGACTAGGGGAAGGAAGGGAGGTGGCAGAGGCAGCTGATCGGTTGGTTTCAATCTTAAAGACAAAGAAGTCCATGAGCTCCTCACATTTATTGTTGGAGGTGAGGGTGGAGGAGACAGGAGAGAAGGATTTAAAAAGGCGGTTCGCAGTCGAGAATAGAAGCCGGGGTTTAACTTTGCATTCTAGAATAATTCTGGAATAGTGAACAATTTTTGCAGACGAGAGCAGGACCCGATAATGCTTTACGTAGTCCACCCAGATCTGGCAGTGAATGGATAAACCAGTTGTCTGTAAAGCCGTTCAAGTCTGCATTCCTTGGCCTCAGGAAGCGAAGATGAGGGCCGTACCAGGGCAAACGGCCAGGGTGAGGGAGAGCAATTGTTTTAATAGGGACTTGGACACCAAAGTAGTGGTGAGGGTGTAGTTGAGCAGATCGCTAGCTGCAGAGATGTGGTGGTGAATGGAAGGCCAAAGGCTGGACAGTTGGGAGTTGATCAGTGCAGTTGCAAGAGAGTCAGGAGAGAGTTTTTTCCAGGGGCGGACACAGAAGGAAGTAGGATTGGGGGGGGCGTGGGGGGAAGGGGAAATGTGAGTGGAGAGCAATACGAGGAAGTGATCCCAGATGGCCTTATGAATATGGGTTGGGGAGTTTACCTGGAGGGAGCGATTAAGGGAGGACAGGAGGCTAGTGAACTCAGAGGAGAGAGAGCACGATGAATTGAGATGAAGGTTGAAATCACCGAGGATGAGAAGTCACTCAGCATAGAGGATGAGGGAGGAAAGCCGTGAAGATATCTCAGTAATAAAATGTTTATGGTACTTGGGTGGGTGGTAGAGAATGAGAATTTTAAATGAGAGGTGAGAGGGGTGGAATAAGGCGAGGTGCTCAAAAAGTGCTGAAGGAGTAGGGGGGACAGACATAGGTGTGATTTGGTAATGAGAGCCATACCGCCACAACAGCGGTCTGGGCGGGGCTAGTGGTGGAAGGTATAGCCGGGAGGGGAGGCTTGGTTTCATCATCATCATTATCATCATTGGCGGGCCCTCAAACGAGGATGACTTGCTTCCACACAGGAGATTAATGTGCAAAGTTAAAGCACATGGGATTGGGGGTAGTGTGCTGACGTGGATTGAGAACTGGTTGTCAGACAGGAAGCAAAGAGTAGGAGTAAACGGGTACTTTTCAGAATGGCAGGCAGTGACTAGTGGGGTGCCGCAAGGTTCTGTGCTGGGGCCCTAGCTGTTCACATTGTACATTAATGATTTAGACGAGGGGATTAAATGCAGTATCTCCAAATTTGCGGATGACACTAAGTTGGGTGGCAGTGTGAGCTGCGAGGAGGATGCTATTAGGCTGCAGAGTGACTTGGATAGGTTAGGTGAGTGGGCAAATGCATGGCAGATGAAGTATAATGTGGATAAATGTGAGGTTATCCACTTTGGTGGTAAAAACAGAGAGACAGACTATTATCTGAATGGTGACAGATTAGGAAAAGGGAAGGTGCAACGAGACCTGGGTGTCATGGTACATCAGTCATTGAAGGTTAGCATGCAGGTACAGCAGGCGGTTAAGAAAGCAAATGGCATGTTGGCCTTCATAGCGAGGGGATTTGAATACAGGGGCAGGGAGGTGTTACTACAGTTGTACAGGGCCTTGGTGAGGCCACACCTGGAGTATTGTGTACAGTTTTGGTCTCCTAACTTGAGGAAGGACATTCTTGCTATTGAGGGAGTGCAGCGAAGATTCACCAGACTGATTCCCGGGATGGCGGGACTGACCTATCAAGAAAGACTGGATCAACTGGGCTTGTATTCACTGGAGTTCAGAAGAATGAGAGGGGACCTCATAGAAACGTTTAAAATTCTGACGGGTTTAGACAGGTTAGATGCAGGAAGAATGTTCCCAATGTTGGGGAAGTCCAGAACCAGGGGTCACAGTCTGAGGATAAGGGGTAAGCCATTTAGGACCGAGATGAGGAGAAACTTCTTCACCCAGAGAGTGGTGAACCTGTGGAATTCTCTACCACAGAAAGTAGTTGAGGCCAATTCACTAAATATATTCAAAAGGGAGTTAGATGAAGTCCTTACTACTCGGGGGATCAAGGGTTATGGCGAGAAAGCAGGAAGGGGGTACTGAAGTTTCATGTTCAGCCATGAACTCATTGAATGGCGGTGCAGGCTAGAAGGGCTGAATGGCCTGCTCCTGCACCTATTTTCTATGTTTCTAAAAGAGATGAGTTCACAGGTGTTTCAATGAAGGACCGATATTCCAGTCCTGAACTACAGTTAAAGGGTGGAAGGTGCCTGTGCGTGGATTTTTTTAACGTGTGGTGACCCTTACACATCAGCCACGACACGGGCTTGACGGAGCTAGGCAAGGGTTAACCAGGACGACTGGAGACCTGCTCTGCTGCACAGACCTAGTGCGCTCACACATATCGCAGTGTGGGCTGGCCCGTGCTGCCCCTGGGCCCATGGCTTTTCTGGCCCCCTTACACTCATTTGCCGCACCTTCGCCACGATCTCTCGCCACTCCTCCGCCACAAAACATTCGCCGAACCTCCGCCACGATCACTCGCCGAATCTCAGCCTTCATTTAAGGGTCAGGTGTCATCACCCCTCAAACAAGTTTCCGTCGGGGCCATGATGTCGATGCCATCATCCACGGTAAGCTCGCGGATGGGAAGGGCCTTGTTCGTAAGTGAACTGACATTCTGGAGGGAGATGCAGAGAGGGCCGGTGAAGGCTGCCCCACTGCCTCCGTCCACAGAGTCAGTGCGGGGATGTCTGAGCTGATGGGCAAGATATGCCCCCAGCGGGCGTGCTGGGGGGGGGGGGGGGGGCGGGGGGGGGTCAGCGAGAGAGTAGGATGGGACAGTTGGGGTTGCAGTTTGTGAGGAGACAGCGACGAGTGCCTCGATGGGCCTTTCGAAGGATGCCAACAGAGGCACAGAGGGAAGCTGTAGGCTTATTGAGGAGGGAAGCAAGTCTGGGACAGTGGCGGGAAAGGAGGAAGCTCGGAGAGCAAAGATGAATTGGGGTGGGGATATGGGAAGGCAGTGTCTGAGAGAGGAGAGATTAAAGGAGGCACGACGCCAGGAGAAAGAGGTCAGGGAGGGATAGAGAGAAAAGGAAAAGGGGAGAAAAAGGGGGAAATAGGTGTGAATGGCTCGGATCTGGAGCAGCAGCCAAATGGACACAGGGAAACGTACAGGGTGCATGGGCCTGGTTATCAGGTCATTAATGGGATACATATTTCCTGGTCGTAGCAGGGGATAGGTTGGAGACAGTAGTAGGGAAACCAGAGACAAAGTCAGAGGTCCCGTGTAGGGATAAAGTTGACCGAGGTCGGATGGAGACGGCACGGAGCATCGACGAGTCGCTGTCCAAATTCAGAGACAGGTGCAGCAGGCAACTGAAGCCCAGAAGCTATTTGTTGGGCCGAGAGTTGGAGGATGGAGCTTGTTGCCGTGGTAATGAGAATCAGTAGCGGTGCAGAAAGACGACGGTAAAATTGACATAAGTTGGAGGTCGCCGTCGGAGAAAATGTGAAACCCCCTGGGTGTCAAGAAACGTACAGGGTAAGATAAAGAAAAAAAGGGAAGCTCATGACAGATTCCGAGAACTCAACACTCTCAGAAACTCTAGAGGGGTATAAGAAGTGCAGGGGTGCAATTGAAAAAGATATCAGGAAAGCAAAGCGAGAGCATGGAAGAATGTTGGCAAGTAAAATCAGGGAAAATCCAAAGATGTTTTATAAATACATTAAGAGCAAGAGGATAATATAAGAACATAAGAGCATAAGAATTAGGAACAGGAGTAGGCCATCTAGCCCCTCGAGCCTGCTCCGCCATTCAACAAGATCATGGCTGATCTGGCCGTGGACTTAGCTCCACTTACCCGCCTGCTCCCCGTAACCCTTAATTCCCTTATTGGTTAAAAATCTATCTATCTGTGGACTTGAATACATTCAATGAGCTAGCCTCAACTGCTTCCTTGGGCAGAGAATTCCACAGATTCACAACCCTCTGGGAGAAGAAATTCCTTCTCAACTCGATTTTAAATTGGCTCCCCCGTATTTTGAGGCTGTGCCCCCTAGTTCTAGTCTCCCCGACCAGTGGAAACAACCTCTCTGCCTCTATCTTGTCTATCCCTTTCATTATTTTAAATGTTTCTATAAGATCACCCCTCATCCTTCTGAACTCCAACGAGTAAAGACCCAGTCTACTCAATCTATCATCATAAGGTAACCCCCTCATCTCCGGAATCAGCCTGGTGAATCGTCTCTGTACCCCCTCCAAAGCTAGTATATCATTCCTTAAGTAAGGTGACCAAAACTGCACGCAATACTCCAGGTGCGGCCTCACCAATACCCTGTACAGTTGCAGAAGGACCTCCCTGCTTTTGTACTCCATCCCTCTCGCAATGAAGGCCAACATTCCACTCACCTTCTTGATTACCTGCTGCACCTGCAAACTAACTTTTTGGGATTCATGCACAAGGACCCCCAGGTCCCTCTGCACCGCAGCATGTTGCAATTTCTCCCCATTCAAATAATATTCCCTTTTACTGTTTTTTTTTCCCAAGGTGGATGACCTCACACTTTCCGACATTGTATTCCATCTGCCAAACCTTAGCCCATTCGCTTAACCTATCTAAATCTCTTTGCAGCCTCTCTGTGTCCTCTATACAACCCGCTTTCCCACTAATCTTTGTGTCATCTGCAAATTTTGTTACACTACACTCTGTCCCCTCTTCCAGGTCATCTATGTCTATTGTAAACAGTTGTGGTCCCAGCACCGATCCCTGTGGCACACCACTAACCACCGATTTCCAACCCGAAAAGGACCCATTTTTCCCGTCTCTCTGCTTTCTGTTAGCCAGCCAATTCTCTATCCATGCTAATAAATTTCCTCTGACTCCGCGTACCTTTATCTTCTGCAGTAACCTTTTGTGTGGCGCCTTATCGAATGCCTTTTGAAAATCTAAATACACCACATCCATCGGTACACCTCTATCCATCATGCTCGTTATATCCTCAAAGAATTCCAGTAAATTAGTTAAACATGATTTCCCCTTCATTAATCCATGCTGCGTCTGCTTGATTGCACTATTCCTATCTAGATGTCCCGCTATTTCTTCCTTAATGATAGCTTCAAGCATTTTCCCCACTACAGATGTTAAACTAACCGGCTTATAGTTACCTGCCTTTTGTCTGCCCCCTTTTTTAAACAGTGGCGTTACATTAGCTGCTTTCCAATCCGCTGGTACCTCCCCAGAGTCCAGAGAATTTTGGTAGATTATAACGAATGCATCTGCTATAACTTCCTCCATCTCTTTTAATACCGAGGGATGCATTTCATCAGGACCAGGGGACTTGTCTACCTTGAGTCCCATTAGCCTGTCCAGCACTACCCCCCTAGTGATAGTGATTGTCTCAATGTCCTCCCTTCCCACATTCCCGTGACCAGCAATTTTTGGCATGGTTTTTGTGTCTTCCACTGTGAAGACCGAAGCAAAATAATTGTTTAAGGTCTCAGCCATTTCCACATTTCCCATTATTAAATCCCCCTTCTCATCTTCTGAGGAACCAACATTTACTTTAGTCAATCTTTTCCGTTTTATATATCTGTAAAAGCTTTTACTATCCGTTTTTATGTTTTGCGCAAGTTTACCTTCGTAATCTATCTTTCCTTTCTTTATTGCTTTCTTAGTCATTCTTTGCTGTCGTTTAAAATTTTTACAATCTTCTAGTTTCCCACTAACATTGGCCACCTTATACGCATTGGTTTTTGATTTGATACTCTCCTTTATTTCCTTGGTTATCCACGGCTGGTTATCCCTTCTCTTACCACCCTTCTTTTTCACTGGAATATATTTTTGTTGAGCACTATGAAAGAGCGCCTTAAAAGTCCTCCACTGTTCCTCAATTGTGCCACCGTTTAGTCTGTGTTTCCAGTCTACTTTAGCCAACTCTGCCCTCATCCCACTGTAGTCCACTTTGTTTAAGCATAGTACGCTCATTTGAGACACTACTTCCTCACCCTCAAACTGTATTACAAATTCAACCATACTGTGATCACTCATTCCGAGAGGATCTTTTACTAGGCGATCGTTTATTATTCCTGTCTCATTACACAGGACCAGATCTAAGATGGCTTGCTCCCTTGTAGGTTCTGTAACATACTGTTCTAAGAAACAATCCTGTCTACATTCTATGAATTCCTCCTCAAGGCTACCCCGTGCGATTTGATTTGACCAATCGATATGAAGGTTAAAATCCCCCATGATTACTGCCGTAGCTTTTTCACATGTCTCCATTATTCCCTTGATTATTGTCCGCCCCACCGTGAAGTTATTATTTGGGGGCCTATAAACTACGCCCACCAGTGACTTTTTCCCCTTACTATCTTTAATCTCCACCCACAATGATTCAACATTTTGTTCATTAGAGCCAATATCGCCTCTCACAACTGCCCGGATATCATCCTTTATTAACAAAGCTACCCCACCTCCTTTCCCTTCTTGTCTATCTTTCCGAATCATCAGATACCCCGTATGTTTAATTCCCAGTCTTGGCCACCCTGCAACCACGTTTCTGTAATGGCCACCAAATCATACCCATTTGTAATGATTTGTGCCGTCAACTCATTTACTTTATTTCAAATGCTGCGTGCGTTTAGGTAGAACATATAACTAGAGAAAGAGTGAGGCCTATTAGAGACCACAAAGGAAATATGTGTGTGGAGGCAGAAGATGTGGATAGGATTCTTCATGAATACTTTGCAATTGTTTTCACAAAGGAGAGGGCCGATGCAGACTTTGCAATGAGGGAGGAGGAGTGTGAAATATTAGATGAGATAAACATAGTGAGAGAGGAAGTATTAAGGGGCTTAGCAGCTTTGAAATGGATAAATCCCCAGGCCAAGGTGAAATGTACCCCAGGCTGTTAAGAGAAGCAAAAGAGGAAATAGCAGAGGCTCTGACCATCATTTTCCAATCCTCTGTGGCTACAAGTGGGGTGCCAGAGGACTGGAGAATTGCTAATGTTGTACCTTTGTTTAAAAAGGGAGAAAGGGAATAGACCGAGTAATTACAGGCCAGTCAGCCTAACCTCAGTGGAGGGAAAATTATTGGAAAAAATCCTGAGGGCAGGATAAATCTTCATTTGGAAAGATATGGTTTAATCAAGGACAATCAGCATGGATTTGTTAAAGGAAGGTCGTGTCTGACTAACTTGATTAAATTTTTCGAGGAGGTAACCAGGAGGGTCGATGAGGACAGTGGGTATGATGTAGTGTATATGGATTTTAGCAAATCCAAATAAGGTCCCATATGACAGACTGGTCATGAATGTAACAGCCCATGGGATTTGGATCCAAAATGGGCTCAGAGGCAGGAAGCAAAGGGTAATGGTTGATGGGTGTTTTTATGACTCGAAGGCTGTATCCCGTGGGGTTCCGCAGGGCTCGGTGCTGGGCCCCTTGCTTTTGTAGTATATATCAATGACTTGGACTTAAATGTTGGGGGTATGATTAAGAAGTTTGCAGATTACATTAAAATAGGCCGTGTGGTTGATAATGAGAAAGAAAGCTGTGGACTGCAGGAAGATATCAATGAACTGGCTAGCTGGGCTGAACAGTGGCAAATGGAATTCAATCCAGATAAGTGTGAGGTAATGCATCTGGGGAGGTCTAACAGGGCAAGGAAATACACATTAAATGGTACGACACTGAAAAGTGTAGAGGAACAAAGGGACCTTGGAGTGCAGGTCCACAGATCCCTGAAGGTAGCAAGCCAGGTAGATAAGGTGGTTAAGAAGGCATCTGGAATACTTGCCTTTATTAGTCGAGGCATGGAATACAAGAGCACGGAGGTTATGCAGCTGGAGTACTGCGTGCAGTTCTGGTCACCACATTACAGGAAAAATGGGTTTGAACTGGAAAGGATGCAGAGGCAAGAATGTTGCCTAGTCTGGAGAATTTTGGCTATGAGGAAAAATTGGAGATGCTGGGTCTATTTTCTTTGGAACAGAGGAGGCTGAGGTGCATAAAATTATTAAGGGCCTGGATAGAGTGGATAGGAAGGACCTGTTTCCCTTGGCAGAGGGGTCAACAACCAGGGGTCATAGATTTAAAGTAATTGGGGGAAGGTTTAGAGGAGATATGAGATGAATTTATTCACTCAGTGGTGGGGGTCTGGAACTCACTGCCTGAAAGGGTGGTAGAGGCAGAAACCCTCACCACATTTAAAAGATATTTGGATGTGCACTTAAAGTGCCGTGACCTACAGGGCTACGGACCGAGAGCTGGAAAGTGGGATTAGGCTGGATAGCTTTGTCGGTTAGCGCGACACAATGGGCCAAAATGGCCTCCTTCCGTGCTGTAAATTTCTATGATTCTATGAAAACCACAAGCCAGCAAAGCTGAAATACCAGTAGAACGAGTCACTGGACAGCAGTGAGGCAGCAGCGGCTAGCCAGGAGCCAACAAAGCTGAACGACCAGTGGAAGCAGCTCAGCAGAGAGACAGATGCAGTTTAAGAGTTTTCGCAATGAAAGTCTTGTGGCAGCAGCAGCATTAGAGACATAGCATGCGTGTCTTACAGTGTAATCCAGTGTAGTCCAAAGCAGAAACATAGTCTAGATGTCCAGAGAAGTCCAGGAGTTCGGAAACCAAATTGATGAAAAGAATTCAGCAGCTTTAAAACTTGAAGCGACTGAGTTGCAGAGACACACAGCAGTGACCGGGAACTTACAGCAGAGTTACATAAGAACATAGAACATAAGAATTAGGAACAGGAGTAGGCCATCTAGCCTCTCGAGCCTGCTCCGCCATTCAACAAGATCATGGCTGATCTGGCCATGGACTCAGCTCCACTTACCCGCCCGCTCCCCGTAACCCTTAATTCCCTTATTGGTTAAAAATCTATCTATCTGTGGACTTGAATACATTCAATGAGCTAGCCTCAACTGCTTCCTTGGGCAGAGAATTCCACAGATTCACAACCCTCTGGGAGAAGAAATTCCTTCTCAACTCGATTTTAAATTGGCTCCCCCGTATTTTGAGGCTGTGCCCCCTAGTTCTAGTCTCCCCGACCAGTGGAAACAACCTCTCTGCCTCTATCTTGTCTATCCCTTTCATTATTTTAAATGTTTCTATAAGATCACCCCTCATCCTTCTGAACTCCAAGGAGTAAAGACCCAGTCTACTCAATCAATCATCATAAGGTAACCCCCTCATCTCCGGAATCAGCCTGGTGAATCGTCTCTGTACCCCCTCCAAAGCTAGTATATCCTTCCTTAAGAGAACTGAGTGAGAATAAAGACAAGCAGGGTCGAGGGATGGACTGCGGACTCTGCAGGGGGTAGCTTTAAACTTGTAGTTTGGGCTGAACTGCATTCACTATCAGAGCCAGGGCATCTTAAGCAATGGAAGAAAAGAGATTGGGGAAGAAAGGGCAACGGATGGCAATGGATGGCCAAGGATACAGTTGCAGAGAAGGGACTTGGATAAGTATCTGAAAGAAAAAAAGTATGCAGGGCTACGGGGAAAGGGCGGGGGAGTGGGACTAGCTGAAGTGCTCTTGCAGAGAGCCGACACGGAGCCGTTGGGCCAAATAGCCTTTGTCCGTGCTGTAACCATTCTAAAGGGGCCGAAATTCATCAACTCACCGCCCACTGCCACCGACATTCCTCGACTCGAACCGCCCAGTGCCACTTTCGAGGTGGCCTGGAGCGGGCGGGAGGGTGAGAGCCGCCAGGAACCGCCTGCTGACATCAGCAGACGGCCGAGTGGTGCAACTGACCTCCCGCCCGCCGAGCTCCCAGATTGGTGCGGGCCGGAGAACGGGGGTGGACCATTGTGGGGAGGCTGGTCTGTCCCCGACGGTAAGTATGAAGAACCTAAAAAAAAAGGTTAGTGAACATTTGATATATATTTTTTTTTCGACAGCGACTTACCTGGATGGGGTCCCCTGAAGGTCTTCCGATAGTTTTTTTATTATTTTACTGATGATTTTTTTTTTCTTCAGCTCTTCGACCCTCCGTTGGGCCCGACTCCATCCTCGGCGGCACTTGGGCAGCAAGCCGAGAATGAGGCCTCCCGCCCGCTGCTCCCCGAATGGCGGTGTACGTCGTCCATTTGCCACCCGCCGACCTTCGAGGGACCTCGGCCATGAATATCCCGCACAAAGTACCGTCCGGTACCTCGGAGGCCATCGGAGGCACTTTGAGCGGCACTTGGGCAGGTGGAGGCCTTGATCAAAATCGGCCCTTATGATTCTATGATTCGATGAAGAGCAGCTCAATAAGGAGCTGTCGGCCAAGGAACATCACTAAAATAGGGCTTTAAACTAAATAGTAGGGGGGAGGGGGGGAATCAGGTGAGCAGAAATGTAAAAAGTCAAAAAGGAAAGTGAAAAGAACTAGTGCAGGGTAGAAACATAGAAATATAGAAAATAGGTGCAGGAGCAGGCCATTCGGCCCTTCGAGCCTGCACCGCCATTCAACAAGATCATGGCTGATCACCCCCCAAGCACCTCCCCCCCACGCCCCCTCCACACCATCCCTCCCAACCGCAAGGACCACATACAACTCCCTCCCGAACACATCCAATGAACTGGCATCAACAACTCTCCGCGGCAGGAAACCCCACAGGCCAACAACTCCCCGAGTGAAGAAGTCTCTCCCAATCCGAGCCCCAAACAGCCCACCCCCCATCCCAAGAGCGTGCCCCCCCCCCCCTCGGCTCCGGACTCACCCAACACCGGGAACACTCCCCCCGCACCCAACCTAGCGATAGGGGTAATGATAACCAGAGTGTGACAGGAAGGGACAGAGCGTATAAACATAAAAGTGTGTCAGAAAGCAGAGTCAGAGTAGGGAAAAATGGGAAAAAGACAAAATTAAAAGCTCTTTATCTGAATGCACGCAACATTCGTAACAAGATAGAAGAGTTGACGGCACAAATAGAAATAAATGGGTATGATCTGATAGCCATTACAGAGACGTGATTGCAAGGCGACCAAGGCTGGGGACTGAAGGATATTTGACATTTCGGAAGGATAGACAGAAAGGAAAAGAAGGTGGGGTAGCTCTGTTAATAACGGATGGGATCAGTGCAGTAATGAGAAATGATATTGGCTCAGGAGATCAAGATCTCCTGAGCCAATCAGTTTGGGAGGAGATAAGAAATAGTAAGAGAAAGAAGTCATTGGTAGTAGCTACACTGTAGGACAGAGTATAAATCAAAAAATAATGGAGGCTTGTAAGAAAGGTATGACATTAATCATGGGTGATTTTAATCTTCCTGGGTAGCCTTGAAGAAGAATTCATAGAATGTCTTTGGGATGGTTTCTTAGAACAATACGTTGTGGAATGAACCAGGGAGCAGACTATTTTAGATCTGATAATGTGTAATGAGACTGGATTCATTAATGATCTCATAGTAAAGGATCCTCTTAGGAACAGTGATCAGAGCATGGTAGAATTTAAAATTCAGTTTGAGGGTGTGTAAGCTAGGTCTCAGTATGAAGGCAAAGTTGGCTAAAGTGGACTGGGAAAATAGATTAAAGAGTACGATCAGTTCAGCCATGATCTTATTGAATGGTTGGAACAGGCTCGAGAGGCCAAATGGCCTACTCCTGCGCCTATTTCTTATGTTCTTAAATTTTTATGTTCTTATGCACTGCGTACAGTTTTGATCTCCTTATTTAAGGAGGGATATAATTGCATTGAAGGCAGTTCAGAGAAGGTTCACTCGGTTGATTCCTGAGATGAAGGGGTTGACATGAAAAAAGGTCGAGCAGGTTATATACTCCTTGGAGTTTAGGAGAATGAGAGATGATAAGATTCTGAGGGGGCTTGACAGGGTAGATGCAGAGAGGATATTTCCCCTCATTGAGAACTAGTGGGTGTCGTTTCAGAATAAGGATTTGCCCAACTAAAACGGAAATGTGGGGTAATTTCTTCTCTCAGAGAGTCGTGAATCTTTGGAATTCTCTACGCCGGGACATGTGAAGGCTGGGTCATTGAATATATTTAAGGTGGAGATAGACAGATTTTTGAATGATAAGGGAGTCAAGGGTTATGGGGAGCAAACAGGGAAGTGGAGTTCAGGCCAAGATCAGATTTCTTATGTCCTTATGTTCTGAAAACAAATTAGTTGGTTATTATCACATTGCTGATTGTGGGAGCTTGCTGTGTGCAAATTGGCTGCTGCATTTTTTATATTACAACAGTGACGACAATTCAAAAAGTATTTCATTGGCTGTGAAGCACTTTGGGATGTCCGGTTGTTCTGAAAGTTGCTGTAGAAATTCGAGTTTTTATTTTTCTTTTCTTTATTAATATGCCTGCATGAAATCTCAATGCATTTAATTGTTAAATAAATGAATTTGTTAAATAAATGGATTAACAACTTTGTTAAAATGATGAACAAAGGGATTCAACTCCAGCAGATTAATATGTTAATTCCTTGTGTAGCACCACACAATTTCACAGATAGAGTTTCATTGAGTCTACAGCACAGGAGCAGGATATTCGGCCCAAATTTATGTTCCACACGAATTTCGTCCTACCCAACTTCATCTGACCTTCATCAGCATATCCTTCATTCCCATTTTTGGATTTCAGAACCCGTTTGAACCAATAATTTCCTCACCTCCGTGATCATAGCAACTTAGGAAGAAACATAGGAACAGCAGTAGGCCATTCAGCCCCTCGAGCCTGCACCCCCATTCAATGAGTTCATGGCTGAACATGCAACTTCAGTACCCCATTCCTGCTTTATCGAAATACCCCTTGATCCCCCTAAATGGTAAGGACTACATCTAACTCCTTTTGGAATATATTTAGTGAATTGGCCTCAACAACTTTCTGCGGTAGAGAATTCCACAGGTTAACAAATCTCTGGGTGAAGAAGTTTCTCTTCATCTCGGTCCTAAATAGCTTACCCCTTATCCTTAGACTGTGACCCCTGGTTCTGGACTTCCCCAACATTGGGAACATTCTTCCTGCATTCAACCTGTCCAATTCCATCAGAATTTTAAACGTTTCTATGAGATCCCCTCTCATTCTTCTGAACTCCAGTGAATACAAGCCCAGTTGATCCAGTCTTTCTTGATAGGTCAGTCCCGCCATCCCGGCAATCAGTCTGGTGAACCTTCGCTGCACTCCCTCAATAGCAAGAATGTCCTTCCTCAAGTTACGAGACAAAAACTGTACACAATACTCCAGGTGTGGCCTCACCAAGGCCCTGTACAACTGCAGTAACACCTCTCTGCCCCTGTACTCAAATCCCCTCGCTATGAAGGCCAACATGCCATTTGCTTTCTTAACCGCCTGCTGTACCTGCATGCCAACCTTCAATGACTGATGTACCATGACACCCAGGTCTCGTTGCACCTCCCCTTTTCTTAATCTGTCATCATTCAGATAATAGTCTGTCTCTCTGTTTTTGCCACCAAAGTGGACAACCTCACATTTATCCACATTATACTTCATCTGCCATGCATTTGCCCACTCACCTAACCTATCCAAGTCACTCTGCAGCCTCATAGCAACCTCCTCGCAGCTCACACTGCCACCCAACTTAGTGTCATCTGCAAATTTGGAGATACTACATTTAATCCCCTCGTCTAAATCATTAATGTACAATTTAAACAGCTGGGGCCCCAGCACAGAACCTTGCGGTACCCCACTAGTCACTGCCTGCCATTCTGAAAAGTACCCATTTACTCCTACTCTTTGCTTCCTGTCTGCCAACCAGTTCTCAATTCACGTCAGCACACTACCCCCAATCCCATGTGCTTTAACTTTGCACATTAATCTCTTGTGTGGGGCCTTGTCGAAAGCCTTCTGAAAGTCCAAATACACCACATCAACTGGTTCTCCCTTGTCCACTCTACTGGAAACATCCTCAAAAAATTCCAGAAGATTTGTCAAGCATGATTTCCCGTTCACAAATCCATGCTGACTTGGACCTATCATGTCACCACTTTCCAAATGCGCTGCTATGACATCCTTAATAATTGATTCCATCATTGTACTCACTACCGATGTCAGGCTGACCGGTCTATAATTCCCTGTTTTCTCTCTCCCTCCTTTTTTAAAAAGTGGGGGTACATTGGCTATCCTCCACTCCATAGGAACTGATCCAGAGTCTATGGAATGTTGGAAAATGACTGTCAATGCATCCGCTATTTCCAAGGCCACCTCCTTAAGTACTCTGGGATGCAGTCCATCAGGCCCTGGGGACTTGTCGGCCTTCAATCCCATCAATTTCCCCAACACAATTTCCCGACTAATAAGGATTTCCCTTAGTTCCTCCTTCTTACTAGACCCTCTGACCCCTTTTATATCCGGATGGTTGTTTGTGTCCTCCTTAGTGAATACCGAACCAAAGTATTTGTTCAATTGGTCTGCCATTTCTTTGTTCCCCGTTATGACTTCCCCTGATTCTGACTGCAGGGGACCTACGTTTGTCTTTACTAACCTTTTTCTCTTCACATATCTATAGAAGCTTTTGCAGTCCGTCTTAATGTTCCCTGCAAGCTTCCTCTCGTACTCAATTTCCCCTGCCCTAATCAAAACCTTTGTCCTCCTCTGCTGAGTTCTAAATATCTCCCAGTCCCCGGGTTCGCTGCTATTTCTGGCCAATTTGTATGCCACGTCCTTGGATTTAATACTATCCATGATTTCCCTTGATAGCCACGGTTGAGCCACCTTTCCTTTTTTATTTTTTACGCCAGACAGGGATGTACAATTGTTGTAGTTCATCCATGCGGACTCTAAATGTCTGCCATTGCCCATCCACAGTCAACCCCTTAAGTATCATTCGCCAATCTATCCTAGCCAAGTCACGCTTCATACCTTCAAAGTTACCCTTCTTTAAGTTCTGGACCATGGTCTCTGAATTAACTGTTTCATTCTCCATCCTAATGTAGAATTCCACCATATTATGGTCTCTCTTCCGCAAAGGGCCTCGCACAATGAGAATGCTAATTAATCCTCTCTCATTACACAACACCCAGTCTAAGATGGCCTCCCCCCAGTTGGTTCCTCGACATATTGGTCTAGAAAACCATCCCTTATGCACTCCAGGAAATCCTCCTCCACCATATTGCTTCCAGTTTGGTTAGCCCAATCTATATGCATATTAAAGTCACCCATGATAACTGCTGCACCTTTATTGCATGCACCCCCAATTTCCTGTTTGATGCCCTCCCCAACATCACTACTACTGTTTCGATGTCTGTTAACAGAGAGTTATCAATGTCCCATTTAAAATTAACAATTGATCTCGCATCAATTGCCGTTTGCAGAAGAGAGTTCCGAACTTCGACCAATCTTTGTGTGTCGAAGTGTTTCCTAATTTCATTCCTGAAAGGTCTGGCTCCAATAATTAGACGATGCACACTCGTCCTAGAATCCCCAACCAGTGGAAATAGTTCCTCTCTACCGACTCATTGAATAAATTTAAGACAGAGATAGACAGTTTCTTAACCGATAAGGGAATAAGGGGTTATGGGGAGCGGGCAGGGAAGTGGACCCGAGTCAGCCATGATTGTATTAAATGGCAGAGCAGGCTCGAGGGGCCGTATGGCCTACTCCTGCTCCTATTTCTTATGTTCTTATGACCCTTAATATCCAGAAAACTTCAATCAGATCAGCCCCTAACTTTCTAAATTCTAGGACCCACAGCCCTGGTTAGTGTAATGTATCTGCATGTCCCAGCTGCAGTGCTGGGCAATGTCCCTCCCTGCTGCTGGCCACAGGTGAGTTTCTGGATCTCCAGCAGCCACGTGCAGGGGGGGGTCACGTGATGGCCGGGTCAGGTGACCTGCCGCGCCCCGCGGGGACGCGCATGTGCACTCACACCCGCGGGCGGCGGCCATTTTGCCCGAGGTGATGATATTTTTTAATTCGATGACGGTTTGTCTCCGGCGCCGGTTTCTCGGCCCCTCAGCCCGCCCTGTGCCCTGTGGCCGGGGGGGGGGGGGGGGGGGAGGGTGTGGGGTGCGGGTCGGCGCTCAGTCTGCGCACCGTATTCATGGATCTTCGCCTCAGCCGCACTTTCCCGCCTTTTCTCCGGGGGGGAGGGAGAGAGAGGAGAGAGTGAGAGTGAGTGAGTGGAGAGAGAGCGTGATGGGAGAGTGTGGGAGAAGAGAAGAGAAGAGTGTGTGGGGGAAGAGAAGAGAAGGGAGAGTGGGGGGGGGTGTGAAGGGAGAGTGGGGAGAGGGGTGGGTAGAGAGAGAGAGTGAGTGAGTGG